>NC_092645.1:8768317-9068317 GCF_039555335.1 Amphiura filiformis
CGCAACGCTTTTCTGCATTCGCGGCGTATTTTATGGAAGCACCACGGAAACACTGAATTCACAAAAACCTAGCGGTCAAATGGCTCCGTTTTAGCTGATAAAATGTTAATTTTTCAAGTTCTCTCTCCCCGATTTAAACATCAAGATATGAATGGATTTCGCTCAAACTTCTCAAGGGGTTGTGGATTTACCCGATGTTCACGTAATGTAAGGTAAAAAAAACGAGAACTGCCGCATCCTCCTGTGAGCTTCGACCAAAGTGCAAAATGTGACCACTTTAAACTTCAACGGCCTTTATTTCAATGTTCATTTTCTCGGTAAAATGACGATTTAGGTACACGATAACTCAATAAATACAGCATCTATAGGTAAGCAATTGTGCTCATCATAAAAAGCATGATTGACTTAAGAAACGGTTTTCTCATTTTTTCATATTTTGGTCTATTTCCGATTTTAGGCATCATTTTGTGCAAATAGGCGTTTGTGAATTTTAAAAGGTTCATTTTGATGCCTTATATTGATGTCAATATCTCAAGAAATAAGGCCAATATCAAAAAACTATAAAAAAAAACGTTTTTGGAACAGTTAAGAAAAAAACAAAACAAATTTTTTTGGAAAGAGTGTTTTTTTGTTATGATGTACCGAACAAAAAATTGTCAAAAATTCACTTTTTTGTGATTTTGTTCATAATTGTTGTTTTTACACCAAATCTGTATTATATTGAAATTTATTGATGTCTTGCCTGTATAAAAATGTATACTTTTATATGTCTTGCGTGAATAATTACAAAGTTATGACACTTTTACTACATGCATGTCTGAGAGTACACAGCTACCTTAATTTTGACAAAACAATAAACCGAAGCCAATGAGATAGAGATAGGTACATCAAAGTAATTAAAATTACTTTACAGCAATTCTACACACTCTCAGCAAAATATGGTTCAACCCAGAACCATAAATGGCTCTTCATGTTGTCCTCCATACAGAACCCTCATAGGTTCTTCCTAAGAACTATATCATTGAAGAATAATCTTGATTAGGTTCTGTAGG
This sequence comes from Amphiura filiformis, assembly GCF_039555335.1. NCBI lineage: Eukaryota > Metazoa > Echinodermata > Ophiuroidea > Amphilepidida > Amphiuridae > Amphiura > Amphiura filiformis. The sequence continues at coordinate 8,769,370 of NC_092645.1, forward strand.
TCTTTTATTAGGTATATCACAGTGGCTGCACAATTATTATTATTTTTTTTTTTTTTTTTTTTTTCTGAGATGCTTGAAGGAGGATGACTTGTTTTTTCACTGCTCCTGTTTTTTCAATATTTTTCACTATTTTTATTCAGAAGCTAAAGTTTTAAAACCAAATTAGGGTGTTTATACCTTTATTACACATGTATGCCAACTGTCATGTGAATTGCAAGTTGCATTTTGATAGCTAAAATTGTATTTTGCACTTGTGAAATTACACCTGCCGAATTCTGCACCATTTGCTGTAAGCTTAAGCTTCCTTCAGTACTTTGGGTCCAGACCAGACTTGGAGCTGAAACCAGTTGTTCTACAATTGCTGGCTGACATCCCTAACTGTCAAGCTCTTGAATCTTCAGTCTATTAAGGTGAGCATGTTCCATTTTTTCACCATGTATTTCGCCGCCATCACACTGCTTGTCATTTCAACATCAACAACTGTTACTACCAACTTCAATACTAGTCACGACATTGGCTATTGGACAACAGATTTTCAAGCAGTATACCAGTCTATGCCGAACTTCCAGAAACAGAAACTTACAGCTCCTTTACAGTACTACTCAAATTCTTGTGCAACCTTTCGGGTCAATTTGATCATAATCAGTGGTGATATCGAACTAAACCCTGGTCCAGATTCAAACAATGAACTGAAAACTCTGTATATAAACACAAGGAGTGTTAAGACTGTCAACAAAAAGTGCAATAAATTAAGAGATTATGGTTTTATTCTGTGTAAAAAGATTTTGATATCGTCCTCGTCACAGAATCATGGCTGAATGATAATATTCTTGACGCTGAGGTTTCCCACCCAGACTACATACTGTATCGTAAGGATAGAATACCTGACAAAAATAAATGTCGTGGTGGTGGTGTAATCTGTAGTGTTAACAAATCTGTCATGTCTCTTCGGAGGATTGATCTTGAGCCATCTGATGCTGAAATAATTGTTGTTGAATTAAGACCTAACAGATCAAAGAAGATGGCCTTGATTTTATGTTATCGCTCACAGGACTACAAACTTGATCTTTTTGCAAACAGATTCCATTTTACTTTATCTCGTGTTTCTGATTGTTTTGACACTATTCATGTCTTTGGTGATTTTAATTTGCCAAAGATAGATGGCTGTAGAAACAATTTGAATATATCTGATGCTGAGAGTCAATTTCTTGACTCCGTGAATTCATATTGTCTCACCCAAGTCAATTTTATTCCATCTCGGGTTGACTGTGATAACATTTTGGATCTTATTTTTTCAAACACGCCTGATAAACTGTCTGATGTTGTAACCTCTTGTGAATTTTTTCAAACTGATCACAAGCTTTTGGAATTTACTATAAAAACCAAAGTTGTTCGCTTAAAACCAATAAGCAGGCATGTTTACAATTTCAAGAAGGCAAATTTTGACAAAATTAGAGCTGAGCTGAATTGTGTTGATTTTTCTGAGGTTTATAATGCCATTGACATCAATTCCGCATGGTCTAACTTTATTCATATTTTGTTTCCATCCTTGACAGGAATATACCTAAGGTCAAAGTAAAAGACAGCACAAGTCCTGCCTGGATTGACTCAGAGGTTCGGCATCTACAGAAAAAGAAATACACTGCGTGGAAACGTGCAAAGAAAAGTGATTCGGCTAACCACTGGGCCAAATTTAGGAAATTGCGCAATCGTCTCAAAACCTGATCTCACGCAAGTATGATGATTACATTGCCGGGTTTAGTTCAACGCTGTCTGACAACCCAAAGCGCTTTTGGTCTTTTTATCGATCCAAAACGAGATCTAAATCCTTGCCTCAGTTTGTGAGTCACAATGGCACGTCAGCTTCCACTCCCAGTGAGAAAGCCACACTTTTCAATAACTATTTCTTCTCTGTTTTTACTCAACCTAGGGTCCGTGCTAGTCTTCCTACAGTTTCCATCCGTCACCATGATCTTTTGGGTACTACAGTAATTCAGGAAGATAAGGTGCTTAAAATCCTTAAAAAGCTTGATGTATCAAAGGCTATTGGTCCGGATGGATTGTCACCTAGAGTGCTTAAAGAATGCTGCCAACAAATCGCATATCCTTTATGTTATATCTTTAATGTATCTCTAGCAGAGGGTAAACTCCCCAGCCAGTGGCTTGATGCTAACGTTGTCCCTGTGTTTAAGAAATCTGACAAACAGCAAGCCAGTAACTATAGACCTGTCTCATTACTATGTATTTGTGGTAAGGTTATGGAGCGTGCCATTTTGATATTATTTTTCCTGTAGTCAAAGACCAGATTTACCATCTCCAACATGGGTTTATTAAGGGCCGCTCCACAGCTACTCAGCTTATTGAGGTATTCCATGACATTAACTCTGTTCTTGACAACTCTGGGCAAGTCGATATGGTGTATTTGGATTTTCCAAAGCTTTTGATAGCGTTTCTCATGACCTCCTTGTTCACAAACTCAGTTCTTTTGGTTTCCATTCCGATCTTATTTGTTGGTTTAGAGCTTACCTGACAGGCAGACGTCAACGAGTTGTTGTGGATGGTACTTACTCTGACTGGCTGCCTGTGGTTTCCGGTGTCCCGCAGGGATCCATCTTGGGTCCCCTCCTCTTTGTGTTATATATCAATGACTTGCCCAGTGTTGCCAAGAATACCAAAGTTGCCCTTTTTTGCTGATGATGCTAAATGTTTTTTGAATATTGACAGTTTAAATGATTGCCAATTGCTCCAGAATGATCTCAATGCACTTGTTGATTGGAGCAGCACCTGGGAGTTAAATTTTCATCCCTCCAAGTGTCAAGTTATTTCGGTCACCAGAAAACGAAAACCATTTCATTTTGACTATTTCATGAACAACATTAAACTTAGTTCTGTTAAATCCATTAAAGATCTTGGTATTGAAATATCTTCAAAACTAGACTGGAATACTCATATCAACAATGTAGTCAAAAAGTGCAATAGAAAATTGGGTCTGATTAAGCGCACTGTAGGTTTTAACGCACCTGTGAAAGTCACCAAAGCCCTGTATCTAGCCCTGATCAGGAGTGATCTTGAGTTTGGTAGCTGCCTCTGGAGTGGTACCTCCAGACACAATGTTGAGTGCCTGGAAGGTGTCCAGAGGCGAGCTACCAAATTCATTATGCACTATCCTGATCTGGACTATCGGGAGCGCTTGTGCCAATTGAACTTGCTCCCTCTTACAATGCGTAGGGAACAGCTTGACCTTTCATTGTTTTTTAAGTGTATTACAGGTGTGTATGACCTGGACATTGACAAATATGTCAAATTTTGCAACTCTGGGTCTGGACAAGGGCATCCCACCACTAGATCATCTACTGCTCCTCTTCTTCTTAAGGTTCCTTTTTGTAGGACTGAGGCATTCAAGTCATCTTTTTTCAACCGCATTGTATCTTTGTGGAATCGGCTTCCTCCTAGTACTAGGTCTTCTTTATCTTTTTCTATTTTTAAAACTAATGCGGTTCTTTTTTTAAACTCAAAATTTGATTCAAATTTCGAAGCCAACAGTACGTGCACGTGGTTTTCTTCATGTAGCTGCACTATGTGCAGGTCTACTTAAAGGGGGGAGGGGACTGGGCATGGGCGGCTTATTTTTGGTCTTGAGGTGGGATGGTCTTAGAGGTGATACGCACCTGTTCGTCCCATTCTCTGCACTGGTATTAATTCGTATTTTAAACATGTATATTATTGTAATCTTTTCAGAATGTATTTTGCTATTTTATATTTAACTGCTTTTATGATATTGTGCAATCTCCAGTGTATAGAGTCTAATAAATAAAATAAAAACACTGTGCATGCAAGCATAACAGGAACTTGAAAAGCGCGCGCATCAAAGTTGTTAAATTTTGGCAAACATCCATGTCGAAAAATTAATTTCCTCATACGTGCTATTTATCTCAATTGTTTGAATTTTTAATATATGGTGTGTGAAACCTTTCTGTGACTATCATCGTTTTTTTTTAATAAATGTGGCTTCGTTTAAGAGCTACTACCTGTTTTTATGAATTGTTTAAGATCCCTCATATATCAATAAATATAGGTCTTTTGAAATAAAAAGACTTGCCACCATTTAGCTGAAATACTAATCTTTCTTAGCATGTAAATAACGTACATCATAGATTTGCCAGAAAAAATAGATGTATTGATGAAAATCATTTCATTCTGTATCCTTAACCATCCAATATTCTTATTTGATTTTAGTGGAATGTTCTCCTTCATGTATAAATGGAGGGTTCTGCTCATCACCAGGAGTTTGTCTTTGCCCTCCTGGATTTACTGGAGAACAGTGTCAAAATAAACAAGGTATGGCATAAGTTTAATTTCACAAAACAAATATAAAATGTAGCCACCTATGAGATAGAAACTAAAGACTTATTGTTAAGGGTTAAGGTTCGCTATCTCTAAGGACCGCTATCTCTAAGGTTCGCTATCCCTAAGGTTCGTTATCACTAATTACGAAAAAGGTCCACTATACCTAAGGTTCGACATCACTAATTTTGAAAAAGGTTCGGTATTCCTAAGGTTCGATATCACTAATTTTAAATAAGGTTCGCTATCACTAATTTAAAATAAGGTTCGCTATCACTAATTTTAAATAAGGTCCGCTATCACTAATTTATTGAAGGATCGCTATCTTTAAGGTTCGCTATCACTAATTTAAAATAAGGCCCGCTATCTCTAAGGTTCGCTATCTCTAAGGTTCGCTATCACTAATTTCAAATAAGGTTCACTATCTCTAATTTCAAACTAGGTTCGCTATCTCTAATTTATAATAAGGTTCGCTATCTCTAATTTTAAATAAGGTTCGCTATCTCTATTTTTAAATAAGGTATAGATAGCGGACCTTATTTGAAATTAGAGATATCGGACCTTATTTAAAATTAGAGATAGTGGACCTTATTTAAGATTAGTGATAACGAACCTTATCGCATAGCGCACCCTAATCAAAATTAGTAATAGCGAACCTTAGAGATAGCGAACCTTAATTAATTAGGTAAAACGAACCCTAAACAAAATTAGTGATAGCAAACCTTAGGTATAGCGGACCTTTATTGCAATTAGTGATAACGAACCTTGGAGATAGCGAACCTTCAATAAATTAGTGATAGCGGACCTTATTTAAAATTAGTGATAGCGAACCTTATTTTAAATTAGTGATAGCGAACCTTATTTAAAATGAGTGATATCGAACCTTAGAACAAGCGAACCTTATTCTAATTTAGTGACATCGAACCTTAGAAGTAGCGGACCTTTTTTTAGGTATAGCGAACGCTTTTCTCTATTAGAGATAGCGGGATTCTGATCTCCATAGACTTTACACGTTAGTGATAGCGAACCTTAGAGATAGCGAATCTTAGAGATAGCGGTCCTTAGAGATAGCGGGATGTCACCATTGTTAAGTTACTTTGTAATAATACAAAAATCACCTCCCTGATGAGTTGCGAGGATATACCTATATACCGAAAGTATCTCTAAGGTTCGCTATCACTAATTTCAAATAAGGTTCGCTATCTCTAATTTCAAACTAGGTTCGCTATCTCTAATTTATAATAAGGTTCGCTATCTCTAATTTTAAATAAGGTTCGCTATCTCTATGTTTAAATAAGGTATAGATAGCGGACCTTATTTGAAATTAGAGATAGCGGACCTTTTTTAAAATTAAAGATAGCGGACCTTTTTTAAAATTAGAGATAGCGGACCTTATTTAAAATTAGAGATAGTGGACCTTATTTAAGATTAGTGATAACGAACCTTAGGCATAGCGAACCCTAATCAAAATTAGTGATAGCGAACCTTAGAGATAGCGAACCTTAATTAATTAAGGATAGCGAACCCTAAACAAAATTAGTGATAGCAAACCTTAGGTATAGCGGACCTTTATTGCAATTAGTGATAACGAACCCTAGAGATAGCGAACCTTCAATAAATTAGTGATAGCGGACCTTATACAAAATTAGTGATAGCGAACCTTATTTTAAATTAGTGATATCGAACCTTAGAACTAGCGAACCTTATTCTAATTTAGTGACATCGAACCTTAAAAGTAGCGGACCTTTTTTTAGGTATAGCGAACGCTTTTCTCTATTAGAGATAGCGGGGTTCTGATCTCCATAGACTTTACACGTTAGTGATAGCGAACCTTAGAGATAGCGAATCTTAGAGATAGCGGTCCTTAGAGATAGCGGGATGTCACCATTGTTAAGTTACTTTGTAATAATACAAAATTCATCTCCCTGATGAGTTGCGAGGATATACCTATATACCGAAAGTCCGAAACGAAGAATTTAACTGAATATATTTAGTCAAAGACCCATTCAGTGATCCGAGCACAAGTGTGAAAAAAAAACAGCAGTAAACAGAAAAATGAAAACAGCAGTACTGAAGAAGTTGAAGCCCCATTCAAATACATGTAGCTAATTTATATACTGTCAGTATCTAAATTACAGATTCGTGTAAAATGTCTTATTTGTCTCAATTACACGGCTTTCGGCTGAACCACTAGCAGGCTATGTTATTGCACATCTATGACAATGACAAAGGTACCAAAATCTGAATTTTGATGATTTTTTTCGATCGTCCGGATGAGCAAATCACTGAATGGGTAGTTGAATCATTTTCTTATGACCCATGACCATCCATGGCCAGCGCCATATTGACAAACATGAAAATCGATATTTCATGAAATGGATAGGCTATAATAACATGTTATAAACAATATGTCGTTTTCAACTATTTTTTAGCATGCAAAACCATTTAAGATCATATTCCAAGAGTTTGGGGTCACCTTGACCCCTACATCCAAGATGGCCACCAGCGCCATATTGACAAAACATGAAAATCTATATATCATGAAGGGTACAGGCTATAAATACTGACAAACAATGTCAAAGTATTTGGGGGTCATCTTCACCCCTAAATCCAAGATGGCTGCCGGAGCCATGTTGAAAAACATGAATATCGATATTTAAGATGTGACACACACATGAAGCTAATACTTATTTTACTCAATTACTTAAACTATAGATTTTGAAAGTGTTACTTTTGTTCATTCAGGAAAGTTGCACGTTAAAAGCACGTGATGGAGAACAGAACAGATACTGAAGAGCAACCAAGAGACTGATAAACTAGAATGCACGCTGTGTAAAGATCATTGCCCTGTAAAAGACAGTTTAGAAAAAGTATCTGCAGAGAAATGGAAGAACATTAAAGGACACATTTTTACAATGGAAGGGCCTTGATAAATTTCAACATGTCAATACAACAGTGGAATAGGATAAAGGACCTAAGGGTTATCATAATGCATACTACTTGTTACACAACGATGTCTAACACACACGCTCACTCCCAAGCCACAAAACGCAAGCACACATCTGAGAAACCAGAAAAAAGGCTAGGGTGTCAGGTCATCAATTATCTTTCTCAGGACTTCCTCCCAGAAACCTCGGGACAAAAAACACTTTTGTTGCTTTCGACACAAGATGCATGAACCAGGTTCAAGGCACACACTATCTACAAAAATTATGATGAGCATACAAGAGAGCGAAAATATATATTAATATCGTCAATCCCAGACAGCCAAACAGCCTTTGGCTTGGAAATCAGATACCACCGTCATTGCTGGCGTCAATATGTCAGCAATCAAGCGAGAGATAATCTCAGTGAAAATGCCGAGCATCTACAGCATGTTAACCTTCGGGAGGCTCAAGCTTTGTTCTTTCAACATATCCAACAAGTCATATTAAAGATCATGAAATACGCACCCTTCAAGGACTGCTCCAAGATTACATTCGCATTATTACAAACTACGGGCACTTTCCCAAGTAAGGTCCAGCTACCTCAAGGAACTTCTGAAGAATTTTGAAAAGACATAGGATTTCACGAACGTATTCAGAAGAATGTTAGTGAGCTTGTGTATGATATTTCGTTCTTTATCCTTAACGATCCAATATTCTTATTTGCATTTTAGTGGAGTGTTCTCCTTCATGTGTAAATGGAGGCGTCTGCTCACCATCAGGAGTTTGTTCTTGCCCTTCTGGATTTACAGGAGAACAGTGTCAAGATAAAGAAGGTATGGCATAAGTTTAAGGGGTGGGGTATGAACGTTTGGACAGTATTTATTTTGGGACATTAGAGCACATCAGACATATCGAATTGCATTCTGAATACGAAGAATGTCATTCTGATATCAAATAATTTTGATTTTTTGAAATTCGCAATTTAATACACATTTTATGGCAAATCATTAAAAACTAATATTTTTGATATTTAACAGTACTTGAAGTAAACTTTATAAATCTGATGATTTATACTTAAAGTGTATGTAGGTGGGATGAAAAGCCGACGATCAATTGAAAATTTTGACCTTTCGTATTGAAGATATGGATTTTTTCCCAAAACACCAAAAAAATTAGGTCTTTTGGGAAAAAATCCATATCTTCAATATGAAAGGTCAAAATTTTCAATTGACCGTCGGCTTTTCCTCCCTGCTACATACACTTTAAGAATATATCATCAGATTTATATAATTTACTTCGAGGACTGTTATATATCAAAAATTTGAAAAATATCAAATTTTTATAATTTGTCCTAAAATTTGTATTACATTGTGATTTAAAAAAAATGTAAATTATTTGATATCAGAAAGACATGCTTCGTATTCAGAATGCAATTCGATAGGTCTGAGGTGCTCTCATGTCCCACAAAAAATACTGTCGAAACGCAATAAACGCTCATTTTAGATCCCTTAATTCAGCCAGAACAAATAAAAAATGAAGCCACCTATGAGATATGTTTATATGTTAGAAAATTTGAAGAAAAAAAATAAACGAATTTATGGGGTTTCAGATTGGAGTATGGCATAGCGGTCTTTACACTCAAATATTGAGACAAAAAAAGCGAAAACACGAGAGGAATGGAATGAGTTCTATGAAGGACATCCCAAGGTTTTGATATAAGGGGTGTAATTTTCTCCACATATGATTTTTCTCGCCAAAAACTTTCGTTTTAACTCAAGAACCGCAAAACCTATGTAAATCTATATTTATATGTGTTTTTAAAGATATGATTGTACAATCCAAGATGTTTCGTTACCTACGTAGTGCATCAAAATAGGTCAAGGTCAATTATAGGTCAACGGTATTCCACCTATTATGCCGTGTTACATAAGTGCCGAAACATCCCAGATTATGTAATCATATCTTTATTTGAATTCTTATATAAAAACGAACATTTTGACTCATTTGATCCCTTAAAATTGGACCTTCGACCTTTTTTGAAATAAATCAAATCGGTAGGTCAAACTATACATTTTCTGAATCCTTATGACTAGAGAAATACATTGGTATGCTTGTTAACACAGTTTGAGAAGTTTTTATTAAATTAAAAGGTCGTTTACCCGTCATACAAAACCCCAAACGTATGGGACTGGTGGCATTACGATTATAGGGAAAGTACATGCTATGCCGATTTTAACGGTACCAAGACACATTTGGTCCTACTTTTTCCACTAAGGGCTCGGTCACCCACCGTTTTGCACAGTATCTTTCTGGGACCTGAGACATCATTTTGAAGACGAGGAATGTCCTTTATGTATGAAGTAATTTCAATAATTATTAAATACTTAAATTTTGATCTAAAAACTATACGTTTGGGAAACTTCATTAATTTTTCAATACGAAAGGTCAAAATTTTCATATGATGACCGCCTCTTTATACCAGCTACATACACTTTAAGAACAAAGCTTTAGATTTATAGAGTCTACTTAGTTTACTTCGAGGATTGTTAAATGTCCAAAAATGTCACTTATTTAATAATTGGCCATAATATTAGTTAAAGCCTTAATGTACGATCTTTTTAAATTTTTAGATTTTTCTTTTTTCTTCTAAAATGATAATATGCAATCATTATGAAAGTTCCCAATACATCGGTTTTGAAAATAAAATAAAGGTAAATTCTGAAAAAATATCGTACATTATGACTTTAATATCGCGAATTTCACAAAACCAAAATTATTTGATATCAGAAGTACATTCCTCGTATTCAGAATGCAATTAGGTGTGTCTGATGTATTCTCAGGTACCACAAAAAATATGTGCAAAGGTGGGTAACCGAGCCCTTAAGACACCCTAATGTACATTAGTAAAATTAAAAGTATGTTGGTGTACCTTGTTTCGTAACGTGTTGAACAATAAAATAAATCGAAATTGACTATGCGTTAGAATAAAAGCACGGAGTCAGCTGTAGCAAGCGGATGGATAGGGTGTACGCAGTCCAGAGTCCCCGAGCAAAAGCGAAAATGAATAGAGTTATAGATAGGGCTGATAAAGGAGAGGAGATGTTAAACATGGCCCCGCACTACTCGTTGTACATGGGCCCCGTGGCTCTTGCTACGGCACTGGACTAGGGGTGTTTCCATAACCTGACCACCTTTTCTGACTACCTTTTCTGACTACCTTTTCTGACCAGCTTTTACAGTGAGCCCTGTGATATTTGATTGGCCTTATCCCAATGCCATAGTCCAATAACATTAACTAAACAATCATAGTGCAAAATTTGACCTCAAGTTGCAGAGTATGAGGTTTTTGTACCCCAATTTTCAAAGGTCATTCAATGAATGTACAAATGTATTGGAGTTAAAGAACTGAGCACTAACAGATGAGAATGTTTTGGATCCTAGTGTTTTACACCATAATCATAGACAGTCATGCTGGGTGATAATTAGCAAGCTTTTCTCTGGGACTTGTTAATAGATAAACAACATTTTTAAGGGTACATGGTTGTTATTTCTTTCTCACTTTAGATCATTTATTTGTACCTTTTGCTTGTCGAGTATCCTTTGATTTTGTTTTGTTTAATACAGATTTGTTTATATATTTAATGTCTTGGATGCACCATCGGATCGAGTGCCACTAATGTAAAAGCAATTTCCAAATAAAAACTTGAAACTTAAAAAAAAACTACAACACTTTCATGGTAAATGAAATTATTTAAAACAAATAAAATAAAATTTTGCACACACATCCAATTTTCCTGACTTCATTCGAACGAGTGCTCCCTAGTGTTACCCTCAACACTTCCCTGTTCAGACTTTGTCTGTCTGATGGACAATTAAGGGTATACGATGTATTGTTGGTCGAAGCAGCAGAAAACAAAGTAGTTCACAGCACCGTGCAAATGGTAGTGAGCTTTAGCAAAAATTGCATTGCTCAATAAGCCCAATCGGCATTGGAAGTTTGCAATGCATTGTGGGACACATTTTGCAGTTTTGGGACACTTTGTCCTTTGACCTATCGGAAAAATTCAGAAAAATTGGGGTTTTGAGCGTACAAAATATAATTTAAAACGTGTTACTAGAATAAAACAAACCCAAAATTTGATTATTGTATAAATTAATTATTTTATTATTTATAATGATAACATTATTACAATAATAAATTAATGATTGATTACAGCAATTTTCCAGATATGTCAGAGTTCAAAGTGTCCCTAAAAACCTGAAAGTTATGGCGATTGGGCTTATTCATAGCGAGCGTGTAGAATAATTCAAATATCACAGATATACTTTTGTAGGTCCTGTGGTTCTTGAGTTATGTTGTAGAGAGGGCTGAAACAACAACACTTTTGTAAAACGCACATAACTCATTAACAATAAATTAAGCAAGTTTTCCAAAGTATATGATTTGTATAATGAACTTCTGCAAAACACCAAAGTGTTATTTTTCAATAATATATTGATTCAGATAATGAAAATCTGCTTCGACCAACAATACCTCGTATACTCTTAAACCCATATTCACATTCATCATGCTGCACCCTTAATATCTGCAGGGCATGTTTGAGAAATATCATGAATATGACCTTGTGAAGTGGTACGGTAATTGTGTTTACTGATTATTGACCCAGCACCTGCAATGATAACTGTCTCCTCTCTAAACTGAGAAGTTAACTGCCCTGTGAAAACCATGGAAGTATGGAAAACAAAAGAAATTTCACTTGAAATTTCAATTTTATGTCACTTAACATCCAGAATGGTACAATATTATTGTGCAAAGTGTAAAGATAACAACAATGAAGCAAACATCAAAATAATGTCAAATAAGATTGTCAAAAAAGATGGTCAGAAAAGGTGGTCAGAAAAGGTAGTCAGAAAAGGTGGTCAGGTTATGGAAACACCCCTGGACTAGTCGTATTGTCATTTCCTAATCAATACTGTCGACTGTTTTTTTTATGTTTGTAGGATTGTCCGACAGTGTCCAGGGAGTGTTAATCGCCATTGGATATTTCGTTCTATTCATAAGTATCATAGCCATTGCCTCATGCATGTTCAGAAACTACTATATCCAACAACGTAGATCTGCTTCATCACCACCATTGGCAACCACTCCCACTCTAGACACGCTGGATTTGGTAGGTTAACTAGTCATTATGTACGCTAAAGTCAAGCTAATGTCCATATGATGCCAAGAAGAAGATATGAGCAAACATACAATCCAGTGGCGTGGCTAGGTTTTCCCTTCAATGTTAAATGTAGGGCTGACACTTTCACAGCAAGGGGCATTCGGTGAGAGCAAAATGTAAAAAGCAGTGTCACAGAAATCCCGAACATTGACTTTCTTGCTTTAAATGGCTTCAAGTTTCTTTTTTCAGTTTCGAAATCAGTGATAAATTAAAGTTGCTTTTCAAATTGAAAATAAGGGTCTTTAAGTGACGGATCAGGTGGAAAAATAGGGTGTCTTCGGGTGACAGAGCATGATTTCGTAAATAGCTGTAAATGGGGTCTATGGGTGACAGCGACGCTGATAAAAATTCCCTTTAAAAGGGAAGGCCAGCCTCAATGCAGAAGAGGTCTTGTAAATAGTTTGGGTCACCGTGAAAGGCATTTTTTAGGATCACGCTTACATCCATGTTACATGACAGTTCACCAAACCATCAATGGTGAGAACATGCACACTAAAACAGCAAAAAACATTAACTCCTATAACTCCTGTCAACTCTTTTAATTCATTACTCCAAATTGTTCTGTATTTTGTTCTTTACTGCTTTTTACCCATGCTTATTATTAAAATCAAGAAATACACTGCAGTTGTTAGTTAATTCGCTATGTAAACTCAACTTACATGCACATTTTATTTTAAAATAATTTTATATTATTTCGCAATGTATAGTTTACTATAAAGTAGATAGTGGCAAGCACATGATAAAGGACTGATCATTCACTACAATCTTCACTTTTAAACTGTATTTTTTGAATGTGTTGATTGTTAGTCCGAAACTCCTGCAAAGCTATGGACATGGCATCTAACCTACTCCATTCTGTAATATGCATTTTGTGTTTTCTCAGTCTTCAATCATTTTGTTGAATGTAACTTTATGAATCAAATAAAAAAGATAGAAATTAGCCTCACTTTAGTTATGTGTCATTTTAGAGTATTTATAATTTATAAAGTAAGACAATAATTTATTTATTTTCTATAAGTGCATGTCAAAATATGGGATATATTGTTCAATATTATAGCTAGCCCCTAAAAATTGTATTTTCAATCAGATTTTTCCCGTTGAAAAGACAAAACTGATGTTAAAGATAGCAATAATATCATCAATAACATTTTGAGTCAATTTTATCCATAAAACGATACAGGATAGGATAGATAATTACTTTGACTTCAATGTGGTCCATATAATGAAGATTTTGATTCTACAACATTATTAGATCAGATCTGTTATCAACATATCAATTATGCACTCACAGGCAACCAAACATCATGCTATGCTCAGTAGTCCACTGATATGACCTCGTGATCATTCCTCGCTTTGACCATGTCATTCTTTTGATATGCTGATTGCTGAACAAATTTATGTTTATATGTGTATGCCTAACCTATGATAACTTTTTAAGTCATAATTAATTCAAACATAACTTTGGCAATACTCAATCGTTTTCGTTCATTGAAACGGCCTTTCAAAAACATTTCCACCACGAGAAGTAAAAAAAAAGAATTCATACCAATAGAAGAAGGCTATAATCTTAGCTAATCTTTAGTGTACACAAACCCCATCTCAGAATTAAGTACCAGCCCTATGGGCTGGCGAAAAAGGGGGTCTCAACAGCCCTATATACGCGTCTACTCCAAAGTGGGAGTGCCACCGGGCAGGTTTTCGGAGCAGGGTTGGACGCAAACTTGTGAATCTACCGAGGGATTTTTTTCCGACTGAGAATTGTGGATTGTTTACCCAATTTGTTTTACCCGGAACGGTCAAAATATATAAAAGAGAGGGTGTAACCAAAAATTATTGTACATTATTGACTACAATATTAACCAGGGACCATCGTGTACTGACGACCTAAGATGTACCGACGGCCCATGATGAGCGAGGGGGGGGGGGTAAGCCAAAATCTGCAAGTGCCAATCGGGTCCTTGGTTTTGAAATCTACGGCCCCTCATCAATTTCCTCGGGCAAGAACGCAAATTGTAATGTTACATGTACAGTTCTATATTCTGTCACTCATAAAACTCGCAAATCAACAACAGGTTATAATTAAAGACACAGATAAAAATAATTTATCGCGACTGATGTCACTGTCAATTACGATCCTTGATTGGTTTACACAGGTTAATCAGCGCGTAAAAGGAAGACCGATCTATCTGGTGCTGATCGGAGAAAAGGAATAGCAGCAAATGGCGAAAACAATCGTACTTTTACAAGGCATTGTGGGACATGGTGCCTTCACCGAAGAAAGTTTCCTACTATACAGACCTAACTTTTGAGATGGTTTGCATGTCGAAAGGTGCAAAATTAACAATAAGGCGCCCGGTTATAAATCCGCGTTCAGCAAGTCATCATCACGACACTTGTAAACAAACCGTGCTCGAGTTTGATTGACAGGTGACGTCAGACGCGATAAATTATCTTTATCTTTGTCTTTCATTCTTTATGTATTGATGCTTAAGTCAGCATTGAGTCCGTTTTACCAAGGTATTATAGTTCAAAAACCTTGGTCTTAATGACTTTGGTGACAACATTTTGTTGCTGGTCAGCAGTGATTTTCCTGGAATTTGGCTTCGCTTTATCATGCTTATTCCGTGTTACGGCTCACCATAGACGGAATAAAACGAGATAAAAGAACAATATCAGTTAACTGACAGAAATACACAATTGTGACCCAACATGAATATAATGAGGCATGCTGTGGGAAATAATAAAATTGAAATATTCATACCGTAATAATCTGCATTAATTAGTGAACAGTTTGATACCAAAATAAACATATTACAGCATCTCTATCAAAAGCTAGTAATGATTGAACATCATTTACACATATGCTTTTAATTATAATTATTAGTGAATCTATAAGAAGCGCAGTAAAGAGTTACTAATCTTAATGATCATCATGAA
Organism: Amphiura filiformis; assembly: GCF_039555335.1. Classification (NCBI taxonomy): domain Eukaryota; kingdom Metazoa; phylum Echinodermata; class Ophiuroidea; order Amphilepidida; family Amphiuridae; genus Amphiura; species Amphiura filiformis. Next base: position 8,784,800 of record NC_092645.1, read on the forward strand.
AATCAAGTCAAATGTATGTATTTCTGTCATTAATTCTATATTAGTACAAGTCACACAATTTTTTGTCTATTTTTTCAGGCTACGTATCCGTATTCAGTTCCGAGATACCCGCGGGTAAGTTGTTGTTTGTTTCATGATTAACATGATCAAGCAGTTCATTTTCAATTAAGAGTTTGTAATTTTAACGTTAAATTTAAATGGCAACGGCATTGAGCACACTAGACTAAACTCCAATAGTCACATATACAACCGTTATTCGCAAGAACCGTTGTTGAGTTCCACTGGCGGACCTAGAGTTCGGATTTGAATGAGTTAATTGATCAAATGTTTGTAATATAAATGCCTTTTTTTCTCAAATTTTTATAATATTTTTGTGTGTGTTTGAGGGGGAGGGGTGTTTCTCGGCGACCTGTCTGTCTGTTTGGTTTTTGAGTGTTCAATTTAATTGTCAGGTGGTGCAGGGCTTTTACTTTTAGTTACACACAGGCGGCGGATGACATGATCGAGCCGGCAACTTGTGAAACCGCCCGGCCGTATGGCATTTTCCAACTTAGTCGGTTAGTTTTGTGGGGTTCATTATCGAACCCCACAGGTTTAGCTTGTATTTATATTATTTATCAACATAGGCCTATTCGTTTGTGATATTTCAAGCGTTTTAAAATTTCAAAATGATCCCATTCAATTACACGGTTGACGATAAAATTTACTGAATTTAGAGAATGCAATGCGGCCACTACCTGAGTTGCACCCCTATCTTGTTTGTTATTATGTGTGTAATATTGATGGAAATAAATTAATTATGAATATGAACCAAGAAATTTATTAAATGCGGACAAGCGTTTTGATACGTAATCATGACAAAAAGCAAAATCAACTTGCCAGAGTTGTTATTCTTTATTTATGAAGTGAAATCAAATAGAAAGACTTATTAATTATACAAATACAGGTCTTAGCAAGTATGATAATTACACCGTAAAATTCAGTAAAGAGACTGCAAACGATTTTCTCTCACATATTTTAATGAAAATGCAGTCCGTAATAGTGTCATAATTTTTGCCCGAAACCTTGCTTTAGAAAATACCGGGCCCGGGCTATTGAGACAAAATATGAATGGTAACAGCGCACCGGACATCTCGGACATCAACTAAAATTAATTGGAACTCCATTTGTTCCATATTTTTAATGTGGAATTAACCGGCCTCAGCTCTACCGGGCTTGGGTCGATCCTGGGAAGAAACCCCGGGTTTGCGGCCTGGATGTTTTGGTTGTTTTTTTTTGTTTCCGGCAGCCCGCCAGGACTTAAAAAACATCAGCCGGTAGGGCTGAGGCTGAACACATCCAGAGCACTTGCAACTAATGGAATTCCATATAAGGCCAAACAAGGTGTTTGTTTGTCCTCCACCGCCCGCTCCTCAGGTAAAGGCCTGACCAATATTTGTTTCCAAATATCTGGACCTAGCTATAGCTCTGGACCTAGCTATCCCATCAAACACAAAACGTTTTCGACATCATTCGCAAAAGGGTATAAAAGGTTGTCAGAAAACGTTTAAATGTCAGGTTATATAAAGGGTATATTAAGAGTATTAAAACGTTAAAAGTAAAAACGTTTTCATAAACTTAAAAACATTTTTTGATAATCTACTGCTCAGCAAACAAAAATGTTTTACAGAAAACGTTTGAATGTCGGGTTATATAAAGGGTATACAAACGTTTTAATAACATTCCAAAAACATTCTTGAAAATTTGATACAAAACATTCTAAACAGAATGTTATTTTGGGGTTGAAAAAAAATATTTTGCGAAAATGATTGCCCAAAATATTTTCAATAACGTTTTAAAAACGTTTTCATGACCTTTATATAACCCGACATTTAAATGTTATTAAAAGGTCTTGAACAAACATTTTAAGAATATTTTTGTGTTTGCTGGGTTCAAATATTTTTGTGTTTGCTGGGTTCAAATATTTTAACATATTTTAATATTGACACAATATTTGGGGAAAATGTTTGCAAAAACAGTTTACAATAACATTTTTTGAAGACATTTAAAAATATTGTTGTAGTGTGTTTTCATACAAAACGTTTTAAAACGTTGTCATGACCTTTATATAACCCGACATTTTAATGTTATTAAAACGTTTTTACCTAAACCAAAAGCCAAAATATAACTTATCTAAAACGTTTTAAAAATGTTTTTGTGTTTGCTGGGTATAGCTAAATGCTAGGATCGTTCATGGTTGGAAATGAAAAAAAAAACATTATGCAAAGTTATAATTTGTGTTCATATCATAGTCTATTATTATTAATGACTTCAATATACATTGGATTTATCCATTTTGAAATCATTAATAACTTTGCATAATTATATTAAAGAATTTTTGTTTGTTTTTTAAGTCACAATGAATGATTGTAGCATTTAGCTCTAGCTATGTCCAGGAATACGCCAAATTCGAATAAATAAATAAATAAATATTAAAAAAATCCGCCCGCCCGCACCTCCTCTATCAAAGCTGTGGAGGACAAACAAACATTTTTTGGGGGACTAAAGCAGATAAAGCCTGATGTTGTACCTACTTTTTCTCTGATGCAGTTCCGACGGCAATGTAAACTCACTAATTGCAACACAATTATAGTTTTAAGAAATGCCATGGTATAAATTGCTTATTTGATTCAGTTAGAAGTTAATTCAATGATTACCTAGTTTACAATGGCCGTTTACCTAAAAATATCACTGACTTCGAATGGTTGTAATTTCATTTTCTAATGCACACATTGTTTGGAAACTTCGAAGCTGTCACAAATATGACGGCTATTTATTTAATAGTTTGGTACCATACTATTTTTATTTAAATTTCTTATATCTATTGATTTTGTTTTTCAGAACCAAATGATGTTTTGAGCCAAATGAGCCAATTTCCGACCTTGCCAACAATAGGATACACAATTCTTTCCATTTATGGTGGTTTGATTCTGATAAAATGAATAATATATCTATAATATTAACCTCAATTTAGTGACCTCCATAGCTCACAGTTTTGGCTTAATGTTAACATTTGAAACACGTACTATTGTGGTTGCAATATTCTTTTAAACTGAATAATTTTGGCAGATAAAGTATTTGGATTTAGCTAAGGAGGCTTAGATTAACGCTGTTCACTTTCAATTTCAAATCGTAACCGTTCAATATTTACACCAGGGGGAGTGGGAGTAATTGCAAAAAAAATCGACAAAACAATTTCGCGCTTCCCCCTTCCGTCCGCTCAAAATATTCGCATTCCCCGTTCTTTTACCCTTTTTCTTCATTTGAACATTTTGGACGGTCCACGGATTTTCCATAACTTGAGATTTTCACCACTTGGCCTTATCTTACTGATGTACATTTAGTTGCACGCTTTACCAAGCCCTGCGCAATTCTATAAACACATGAAGCTATGGCGTCATAATGTAAAAGCCCTCACAAAATAACAAGTTCGAGTTATACACAAAGCATAGGCCAACACTAGATTTTTGATAAAATATCATACAAACATAATGTTCAATATCACTTAAATTATAGAACAAAAGTAAATCCCCGATCACAAAGTTTGTTCGATCACTCCACCCCTCTTAAAGCGCAAGGAATGGACTTCAGCTGTTAAAAGTTATTTTGGCGCTTAGTAAAAATCTGGGTAAAAAGGTAAAAATCTGGGTTATATAACTAAAACTTTTAGTAGCAAAGCGGCCGTTTTGGGGTGCACAATTTTTTGCGACATTTTTTATACAGTGGTGGCGCCAGGATCTTTTTAAGATGGAGGGGGTACAAAATGTAACCTGGGGGAGCAAAAAAATATAAAATCTGGATTTTTTGCCAAAGTAAGTGGTATTTTTGTTGGTTCGTGGTTCTGATTGGGAGAGTACCCGAGGTATGCAAAGTTCAAGTGCTCCCAAATAACCCCCTCAAAAAAAAAAAAAAAAAACGTGACGCCGCCACTGGCTGTATTATACTGGCTTATATATCCTTATAATTGTCACGATTCAGCCGTAGAAGGAATAAAATGCTAATAGCTCTGGTATCGATTGTCACGTAGAAAAATTAAAACGAAACCCGGCGAGATCACTTGATTTTATATGACCAGATTAAAATATCTTCTGTTTCGTTTTTACTTCTAGGCGAGTATTGATTATTTGTGATAAAATCAAATACCAAAGATGGCAACTATGAATTTAAAATTCGGGCTAAAAATAGAGAGCAAAACCTAATAAAATGCTTCAGAAAATATAAAAGCCAATGTATCATGTGTAGTAGAAATGTCAGAATTTCAGCTCAGTAAATTGATAGTGGTAACAGGTCAATTTTAAAAATAATAAAACAATTATTGCCTTCTTTGGTCTGATTGGATCAGATCAGTTTGTTCTTCTTTTTGTCTTCTGCTGATTCGTGTCAATTAGAAGAATGGACTATAACAGACTGTTGTCCCTCTATCCCATCATGCACTATTACAGGGGAGTACTTCCGTCGGGAGAGTGTCGCTACATACATGGCATACATTTATTAGATGATTATGACCCCCGGAAAGACGTTTTTATTAGCACTGTTGACACGGCTTGTCGGTAAAGAGAGTTTCCTATTACTAAATATGGGCCCTAACTGTTTTAGACACAATTATTTATTAGGCCATTGGGAGGGCGATAATAAATAAAATGTAATAATAATACATTTTGGAGTTATAAAGCGCCTTTCTCCAGATCTTAGAGGACTTAAAGCGCTGTAATTTCGCTGCAATGGTGAATCATCACAATCAGATCAACTAGGTTGCTGCCGAACGGCGCGAACCTATCCGCACTTATATTGTAACATCCACCAATTATCTGTGCAGCTCCCCAAATTCCATTGGGTGAAGGAAGTTTTTGATAACCAAACAACTAATCAACGATTTTTGCGATACAGGAGGAAGCCGGAGATCCCGGAGAAAACCTGCGAGAGCGAGCATGGAATCGGGATAAACCAAGTGCACATGAGTCCTTAGGCCGCGCCGGGCTTGAACCCGGACCTCAGTGGTGCAAAGCGAGTGAACTACCGCTGCGCTAACTCGCCCTCCCAATGGTTCAAGCTAATGACGTGACACGCATGTTATTACTGTAGACTCCGATCGCATAGTATGTCAATAAAGTAACGACCCTACCCAGATTAATGTTACTATGCGGAATCGGTATGCCCATATCAAGACAACCCTTGATGGTAATCGGTTACACACGATCTACATTGATGCTCCTTGCAATAGTGCATGCTGCGATATAGGAAAAACATGTCTATAGCGTAGAATTACGCACTATACGACATAAATAAAAGTGTAGTATAGAATATTATACAAACATTGTAATAACTGGTGGTGATGTCATTAGTATTGTAAATATACATTCAGGGTGTCCCAGAACAGAATAATCAGCACCGAAAAAAGCAATGTTAAAAAAGCAATGTTAAAAATATATAATTTACCCTGTTTTAAATTGTTTAAATAATGTTAATTTTACATATATGTCACCTATTTCTCTATCTTAATTTGAGTTGGCGTGACATTATTTGGTGTTTGTATTGACAATTGATGAAATATGAAGTTGAATTAATATTGACCCTATAATACTAATTTAGTGTCATGTTCTGACTACTATTAAAAGTACAGATGTTTTCACGATGGAAATCAATAAAAAGTAACAAGGTAATCACCTTCGAATTGGATATGCGAGCTGCCGAAAGGTGTGGTTCTGAAGAAGAGAGAAGCATCGATATGAATAATAGTTGTCGGATAATGTCATCTTCTGAATGCTTGACAATTATGTGCTCTGATTGGCCGCAAGAGATGTGATCAGATTGGCTAATTGAGTTGCACTCTGATTGGCTAAGTTGAGCGTCTCTCTTTAGCGCCACAGCGCAGGATAGAAGTTCGATCTAAAAACAATATGATCAATATAGATATGACATTTGTGCCCCTAAATGGGAAATAATATTATTTACATGTATTGACATGTACTAAAAGTTCTGGGACACCATGTGTAATGCCTATAATGAATATAGCGTAGCATAGTAAATTCTTTGTATCAAAATGCATCATTATTATTAATGGAAAGACTTAAAAAGGAAACTTTACACTTGTTTGGTTTGGCTTGCCAAGGATATACAATTAATATGGTCAATGAAAAATGAATTTGAGGATCAAAGCTTACGTTCGAGATTTAGTAGCTTTAATTTTTTTTATAAAAAGGGGTGGATGTTGTTGTAAAATTCCGCGAAGTGTAGCAAAAGTGGTGTCTTTTCGTGGAACTGGCACTTTTAAGCTAAGGACAAATATGACATTAAATTGGACAAAGTTTTATGCTAAAATATGAGCTTATAATATACTAGAATAACATGGGGGTATATATTTGTATGGAGCACCCTCCTCGAATGTTGGATAGTGCAAGGATACAATCTCTCCATCAACCGGTAGTTACGCGTATGTCGAAGTAACGACAAATTAATATAACGACTCACGGTTTACGACTGTTTCAGGTCATATCACAAAATGATCCTATAGAATCGTAACAAACGTATGGAAGAGGAAAAAACAAAACGTGCTACGTTAATTTGAAGTACCGGCATTAATCTCCGGGCATTAATCCACTTTGAATTAAGTTTTTAGGTATGTGTGGCCTTTGTCATGTTTATGACCTATATTTCTGCAAACCTTATACAACACATTTTTGTTTATTAAAACGTTTAATATTTTTATATCATTTGGGACCATTTGCCTGCCAAACAATTGTGAAAAGTTTCTTCTTTATTGAGGATTTAAGGTTAAGTAATAATATTTGAAAACATTGTGTATTCTATTTCTGGGGCATAAGTTGTTTGGGATGCCAAACGGTCGGGTGCTGGTAGCTGGGATTTCAGCTCGTGGTAGAGGGGCTAGCCCCATGACATTTTCGTGTCGTTGAACATATGTTTCAAATGGATAAATCATTTATCTAAATGTTCAGTGTCTGGAGATTCATTTCTGTTAAACTGAATGGGGCGGAAACTTCATCTGTTATTTGGTTGCAGAACACATAAATATTTAATATCTATGAACAAAATAAGCACTTATTCAATAATTATATTTGATTTATGGGTGAAATTACATTTTTTGGTGGTTTTTTGCGCAGTTTTGATCCAAAAAAGTCATTTTTATATGAGATTTTTTTAAATGACTTACGCATCAAGGAAACTGATCATTTTTTTAAGGTGGATGTTTTGTTAAAAAAAAGTATCACAACATTTTTTGTGACCTATGGCAATTTTTTTTGCATTACGGCTATTGCCGATTTTACCGTCGAAATGTGCTCCTTTTTACCAGAGAAATTTGATTAAAAATGAGCATAAATAGCCGTTGCCATGGAAGCTGCCTTCTATTATAATTCTCTTAATAGCTTAAAATTAAAGAATACCTGTATATCAATAATATGAAGTTTTGGTTTTTAATACAAACTTTTGGTGAAAAGGGTCCATTTTTGGCCAAAATTACCAACTCACTAAAAACGTGAAGTTTATGCCTATCCAAACATCCATCTTAATGAATATATTTTTCATGCCGCATTAGTCATTTTTCAAAAAAAAATCCAATGAAAAAAATACTTTTTTTGGTAAAAAGTGCATAAAAATCACCAAAAATGACATTTTCACCAATAAATCATATATTAAATATCAACGTGGCATGTGTTCTGCACACCAAATGTGAAGTTTTTACTCAATTTAGTTTTAAAGCTATTGCTAGTTAAAATGTGACATTTTGGGGTAAAAAAAATTCTTTAATAGCGTAAATAGTTGCCGCGCGTGTTACGAATTTGCCAACATGGCAGAAAAGATCATTGCCCATGTAAAAATTACTTATCCTACCCACATTTCAAATGTTTTAACAATGGGCTATTCCAGTTGAAATACATACACCACTGTGGAAAATATGACCTTAATCTTCCACACAGGAAGTGTGAATTTCAAATTGAGTTACCTGAATGGGTGACTCCATTTAAAATCTTAAGGAAGATTAAGGTCATGCCTGCCATTGGTGGATTTAAAGATGTGGAACAGCCCAATGTATGTGGAATAGTGGTCGAAGTACCAGTGATATGGGAGTAAGCCAAAAAAGGTCAGAAGAAAACCGAATAAAAATGACCATAGAGCGGCAAAAACAGGACAGGTAGGCGGGGAACATGACCTAGTCAATTTTAGAAAATATTTAGAGACATCCCTTTTTTTTTTTTTTTTCTTATCAATCGTGATCGAAGTTTGGAGATCTTTAACGCGCATATGATGATATCATGAACATGTACTCGGATTGCGACTCGAACGTTTGGTATTCTCAGCAATTTCTTCCTATAAAGTGTTATTTTCATAGCATTCATAGCATTCATTCGTTCAATTGAAACTCATTCTTATTTTATTTTTTTCCTACGCAAAAGAAGTGTTCAATGAAATATCATTCGTTGAATGTATACAGTATACCAGGAATTATTTTTCTAAAGCAAAGTCAAGCAGCCAGACACGGTTCCAAGTTTTCGCTCGCTCAAGTTAGTCGACTGGGTTTTTCTTCATTAAAGCGATTCGAAAAATTTACAAATAAGCTGATGGAAATCTGAACAGGTTTTCTATGTAGTCTCACCTTTTTCTCTACTGTTTTTAGAGTACCCTGTGAACACGCCCTTGCAAGCACCTTGCACATTCAGTGGTGACATAGGTGCGTATTTCGCTAGCCACAGCATCGAATAGCGCGCGGGGATATTCACCTATATCAGACAGTACTTACCCAGCAAACACAAAACGTTTTCGACATCATTCGCAAAAGGTTATAAAAGGTTGTCAGAAAACGTTTAAATGTCGGGTTCTATAAAGGGTATATTAAGAGTATAAAACGTTTTCATATCCTTAAAAAACATTTTTTGATAATCTACTGCTCAGCAAACAAAAATGTTTTACAGAAAACGTTTAAATGTCGGGTTATATAAAGGGTATAAAAACTTTTAATAACATTCCAGAAACATTCTTGAAAACTTGATACAAAACATTCTAAACAAAACGTTATTTTGAAGTTGCAAAAATATTTTGTGAACAATTTTTGCCTAAAATATTTTCAATAACGTTTTAAAAACGTTTTCATGACCTTTATATAACCCGACATTTAAATGTTATAAAAAGGTGTTGAAAAAAAACATTTTAAGAACATTTCTGTGTTTGCTGGATTCAAATATTTTAACATAATGTTATTTAAGTATTGACACAATATTTGGCAAAAATGTTTGCAAAAATAGTTTACAATAATATTTTTTGAAAACATTTAAAAATATTGTTATAGTGTGTTTTCATACAAAACGTTTTAAAACCTTATCATGACCTTTATATAACCCGACATTTTAATGTTATTAAAACGTTTTTACCTAAACCAAAAGCCAAAATATAACTTATTTAAAACGTTTTTAAAACGTTTTTGTGTTTGTATTTGTATTGTATCAAATATGTCTGCTCTGAAAATGAACGAAATTATCTGTTAATACTTCAAACAAAATACTGAGTTGAGTGCAGTTCCAATATACATATTATATGGTTGCCATGAAAATAACACTGAATAGGATAACAAATATATAATATAAATATTATACATGCGTAAACAATATATCTGCATTAAGAAACAACTGTATAACATTTTTATGTAACCAATTATTATGCAATTTTAGGCTATTAACACAAGTTTATTTCCTGTGGGTGGCCTAATAAACAAAATGCAAATACTTAGTGCAGTTCCCAAATAAATATTATACGGTCACCTTGAAAATACCACTGAATAGGATAACAAGGGGCGCACCATTAGATTTCCAGGGGGGGGGGCATGGGAGTTTTTTGAAGAAAAAAATACTTCGCCCACTAGTGAGACAAGTGAGAATCCCATGCCCCCTGAGAATCTAATGGTGCGTCCCTAATGCGTAAACAATATATCTGTATTGGGAAACAGCGGCCTTGTAATATTCATATGGCCATGTGTCACAAGTTGGGACCCTCTTTCGTGACATGCTATTTTCATAGCTGAAAACTTTACGTTGAGTAAATTGTTATACCATCATGTACCAATTACTGAAGTCAATATTCAGGGTGTACTAGAAGATATACAGGGTGTAAAAATAAACTTTTTAATGTATGGGAATGCCTTTTCAGGAATATTTTAGTTTGCTTCGTTATCAGACCTAATTAATTATTCAAAAGATTTAATTAGTGCTAATTAGCTGTATAAATACTTTTAAGTAACTGGTTTCAGTCATAAATAATCATTCTAAATCAAAAATAGAAGCCTATGGGAAAAGGCATGGACGAACCTGCAAACGTGCTCGTTAGTCTAATTAATTAGATGAAATTACACAAAGTACATAATTATTTAGTTTCTACAATTAACTGACATCAATTGGTACTAAATAATCATGGACTTTAGTTTTCAACTCAACATAAAAGCAGAAAAAGTATGTCATGAAATAATTGTTTGTGAACTTTTTTCATTGACTTTCTATGGTACCATGTCCGCACATCCTCCACACTGCAAACTCGTTAGCTAAATTGATCATAAAATTAATTACAATCAATAGAAAATTAAGAGCAAAGAACTATGCTTTAAATAAACAAGATCATCATGAAGGTTGCAAGTATACATCTTCATTTTGAAAATATCATTATCATTTCATTTTTTCAAGACAAATGTCACGCCTCCACCCTGTTAAGGGTCCCAATATAAGACACACGGCCATGTAGGTGCGTGTACACATAGTGGTGTGTGGGGGTGTTTATGTGCTCGTATATGCTTACAACTTGTATGTGTGTACCGTAAAAACTCGATAGTTAAAGCATAATGTGCTTTATACTATCGAGCTCTTTTAAAACATGCAAACATAAAAAGCACCATCCACAAAAGTGTAAAGGGTTTGAGCAAATCATCGATACACACAGTTATATACGAACAAGTAAACCTGAGGAAAGCACGTTTTTCTGATATGGCAATTTAGTTCAGTTGATTTCGTTAATTTTGTTTGTGTGTTAAGGTATCGTCATGAGTAACCAAAATAATGGGTTTAATTGTTATGTTTAAACAGTTTCTATTATACTTTGGTTTAAACCAATTAGTGGATTAAACAGATTGACAGCCTTTCTAGTATCACCCTTTTGACCATTTATAATCTTAATTTAGTATGTCAGTCTTAATAGCTTTTTATTCAAATTCCCCCTCCCCACATTTTCCGGCAACTGCTTTTCAAAAACAATCAAAAATCTCAATTCCTTTTTTAAATTTTGTTGACATTTAGCAAAAATGAACAAAATTGTCAAATTATTGTGATTTTCGATCTTTGCTCAATTTTGACATACTTTTGTTTTAATGGTATTTTTAGGATATTAATGTAAAAGAACAGTGTTCCGTAGACTAATTGAACGAAAACCCATTAAAATGTGCGTTCATTGGTCTCTTATAGCTGTTTTTATTCAAATTCCCCCTCCCACATTTTCCGGAAAATAATGAAGATTTCCAGAAACTAATAATTAGAATATCTCGGCAACGGAAAAAGATATGAATGTGAAACAAAGACCAAAAGATGTATTTTAACGTGTTTAATACGTTCATACAAAATTTTCGTACTCAGATGGACGTTTTGCATCATTTTCGTACTCAGATGGACGTTTTGCATCTAAGCTCTTTATATAAAAAAAAAATTAGAAAAATTATAGATTGATTTTGATAGAATTCATTGATGTGATTTGCATGTAAATTGCATGTAAATAAATTGCCTATCATGCCCACGGGAAACAAACTTGTGTTTAGCATTAGAACGATATATTTTTGAATATAGGGATCAATAAGTATTAACGGTGTATAGTTATAGTTAAATTGTAGATTAAACATTTTCCATGTAATAGGAGTCAGATTTCACATTGTTTTATCGTGCACCATAAGAGTTAAATTCCATCATTATCATCGAACCATTTGTGTGAAAATCTATTCTACTGTTATGGTTCGATTTAGAGATATGCGAAGATGAATTTCAAGCCTGTGTGAAATCTGACTCCGATCATGTATAGTGGTGAGGTGAACTCCCGCAGATTTGTGTTTCAAAATACAGTATGAGATGTTATCTAAATACTATAAAATGCAAGTGCAAAAAATGCAACTTCAATATTTTGAATCTACTCCAGTTTCTGTAATGAAAGAATCTACATTTTTATTCATAAGCACCTCAAATTTATGTTTAATTGTTTTGCTTCAGATGGAAATAACAGTATATATCATTTTATACAGCAGTAAAATGTTTTCCAAATTAAACTGCAAATTAAATCGTATTCATACGTACCCCATCCCCCGATTCTTACATTGAAATATTGAAGGTTTTATAGTTGCAAATAGATAGGAAGAGGTATTGTTGACAACAGAATAAACCGTAAATTGTGTTCAATATCTATGGGAGAATCACACATTTTCAACTCGCGGAAAAAATCTACTTTCATCCATTACGGATATGAAACCTTTGGAACAGAAATCTACGGGGATATTCACCAATATCGTACAGTATTTTATTCATTTTAATATGTAACATACCGTAACATGTAAGCATACAAGCTATTATAGCATTGTACAGGGTCTCCCCCCCCCAAAAAAGCAAACACCCCAGAACCCTTATTGCGCTTTCTTTTTCTCCTATTTCTGAAAAGTAAATGAAATATATTTTGGTATTTAAAGAAACCTTTAATCGTTTTAATAAATAATAAACCGAAAGTAAAATTTCAATCGGCTCACAACTTTTGATGACATGCTCTTTTAAAGAAATGTACCCGTTTTTCACGCTGTCCACGGAGGTTTGGCTACTTCAAAGATTGAAAAGAGTTACGTGTACCGTGTATGAATATCAAGCATTCCTCAATGATGACAACCTACCATTATTTAGGGAATGGGATTTACCGGTGGGCCTATGGGCTATGAATTGTGTCATTAACTTGTCGTCAAAATGGATGTGGGATGAGACTTCTCTAGCTTGCTATACATGTACTTGCAATTAAACTTATTTTTGCTTGGCTATGCCTTTTTGTTTTATTATGCTTCTTACTTTCTTACTTTGTTGCTTCTTGCTTTCTTTTTACTTACAACATGTCATTTTTCTTCTTTGGGATAAAGGGTTACCTTAAAAGGGCTGTTTGGTATGTCCTTGGTTCTTCTGAAGTGAGTTTAATGTGCTGCATTGTCCTCTACCTGGTTGCCTTCTTCAGGAATACAGGTTTCAGCCCTGGTCCTTATTGCATCAATTAAATTGCGTACCCTCCTTGTGCGCCGAATACTTATGAATGCAGCAGAAATACGGTTAGGAAGATGTTGAAGGCTAGCTGGTGATCTTTGCTCATAGTGAATGTGTTCCAAAGCCTATTATTTATCAATGGCATTAACCGAGTGTTTCGTTTTAATCTTTGATGTAGTCAAACCTCATCCGTGGACAGAGTGAAAACGGGTACATTTCTTAAAGAGGGCATATCTTATAAAATTGTGAGCCGATTGATGTATTGTTTTGGTTTATTAAAGCTAACTATTTGGGGTTTCTTTACATACCAAAATACATTTGATCAAATTGTCAGAAATTGCTCATTATTGCTGTTGTTGTTTTATTCCAGATTACCATTATGTCAATAATAATTTGTTATCATTATTAGGGAGTGTTCATAAATACTTTGTTTGGAAGATATGGGGGAGATTAAACAAATTTGAGTCAAAAATATTCACCTTGGTTATATTAGGTAAAAGAGGCGGGGTGGGGGTGGGGGCGGTCAAAATATTTTTACGTTAAAGCTTCAAATCTTCCAACGCCCAAGAAACTATATATGGATACTCCATATGAACTGAAATACGCAATAAGTTACTTTACAAAATTTGACTAATGTCATGAAAATGAAAAGGTCTAATGATACATGGTGTGTTACTCCTTACAAATAACTTGTTTCATAAAATCTGGGCATGTTTTTAAGGAACCTCGTCTCAAAAATCAAATTTTAACCAGCAATGCCTCAAATGAAAAAGTTATATAGTAGGTTATTTAAACACAATGAGCAAGTTTGAAATATCTTTCAATTCTAACGATTGGAGAAGACACCGGGTGATTTGTGTAAAAGGCACGCCATGTTTGTAACCCTTTCAGTAATTATTCACAATACTGCCATGTCAACATGAATCACAGGATCCGGCTAATTTGTAGATTGTTATCGCATGAAATATCTCTTCACCTTTCCATCTGTTTTCATGTCAATAAAAATACCTTTGTTACAAATAAAGTGAATAAATATTGTATTGATGTAAAAAAAATATTATATTTGTTTAATAAGTATTATTATTTTAATTTATGTTAGAGTGTTTTCCAAATTGATAATGGACAAAATGTTTAAATTAATAACTGAATTTTATATTTATATAAATTACATTTTATAGTGTTTTCCTAATCGATCATCAAAATAGCTAGATTAATACCTGGACCTGAAGTAAACATTCAATACCAGATAAAATAAATAATATGACACAGTAAACAAACACACGATGATTATTTCGAACTTTAGTCATGAAATGCATTACATGTTATCACAGGTATAACCTCATTATAATATTAAAGTGAGTGAAATTCCATAGCCGTGGAGTGGCTGCTTCCTGGCTTGATCTGCAATCGACGTTTTTTTAAGGACGTGAACAGATGAAGTAAGTTTTTTTTTGCTGTATCAAGCCCAGATAGACATCTTGTCCCATCAATCTAATATTCTGCTGCACTGCCCCCGACTTTATTGAAAAATAAGGGTCTTTGGGTGACAGATCAAATGAAAAAAATAAGGGGTCTTTAGGTGACAGAGCATGTGTTCGTAAACAGACATGTGGTCTCTGGGCGACAGCAACGGCCAGTATGTTCAAATGTCTTGGCCATTTGTTTCTGCTTCTGTAACGACCATGTGTAGACAGTACAGCCAGCGACACAATCATGATGAGATCTTACTCCGTTCTTTCCCCTTCTAGTTACTCATATCTTGGTGTTCATGGCATTTTGTTAGGTTAGGTTTAATACCAGTTCTTTCAAGAGTATTCGTTTTCTTGAGTATTCTAAGGGGTCAAGGACGATAGTGATTCTCTTCATATTGGAGTAGCCTATCTCAATGGCTCTGAATTCTCATCTTGGAAAGGGGTAAAAGTCAAAAAGAGATGGATCAGCCCCAACCAGTGACCATGAACTGCTTGAGGAATGGAAGGAATATTTTAGCTCACTCCTTAACAACGACAGTGGCACAGCAGCTTCAGAACTTTCTGCACCAGCTGTTGAAGATCTTCCTATTATCACTGAGCCCCCAAGGCAGCAGCATTGGACTGTGCTATAACTGCTGAAGCACTTCAGGGAGGATGGGATAGCATGATTGATATGATTCTCACATTCTGTATGGAAGTTCATTCATTCATTCATTCATATTTTATTTTCATCAATCATCAACATCAATATACAAGTGATACCAGGCTGGCTTTAGATCAGGTCGAAGCTGTGCTCAGCAAATACACATTTTGAGGAGGATCATGGAAGGCTTCAAGGAGTACCAACTTCCCTTGACAGTCATGTTCTCAGTGCTGCGGCATTATGGAATACCAAAGGTTGTGGTCAATGCCGTCCAGGTGCTCTACAATGACTCCAATAGTGCCGTTATGGTAGATGGAAGTATCTCAGAGCCTTTCCAAGTAACAAATGGAGTGCTTCAGGGTGATGTGTTGGCACCATTCCTGTTCATTATCCTAGTAGACTACCTCCTAAAGAAATCAACTTCTGGAATTGGTAATGGAATTGTTACCTACCCACGTCGGTCAAGCAGGTATCCTGCTAGGATGCTAAATGACCTGGAATTTGCTGATGATATAATTGCCCTGTTGGAATCTTTTATAGCCCGGGCCCAGTCACAGCTTACTAGGACTGCAACAGCAGCAGCAGATCTAGGCCTTGTCATCAGCGCACCTAAGACAGAATATATGACTGCAAACTGTAACGCCCAGCCAGCACTTGAGGTCTATGGTAGCACCATCAACCATGTCACAGACTTCACGTACTTGGGTTCCAAGATGGGCTCTAGTGTTGGAGACCTAAAACGAAGAAAAGCACTAGCCTGGGCCGCTTTCTGGAAATTGGAACGCCTTTGAAGAAGCCCATTAATGCCAATCGAAACAAAAATCAAGCTGTTTGAGACAACTAGTGTTACTGTCCTTCTGTACGGGTGCGCGCCATGGGTAATCACCAAGGACATGGAAAACAAGATGAATGCCTTTGCAACATCTTGCTACAGAGTCATGTTAAACATCAAGCGTGTGGATCGGATTCCAAATGAAACTATCTACAATCTGACCAACACCACTCCACTGGTTGCCAGAGTCAAGATTCATCAACTCAAATTACTCAGCCATATACTGCGTCTTGAAGACGACGAGCCTGTGAAAGAATATGCCCTTTATATGGGAAGAGGAACCGGGACGGCCACGCACACTGTACTTACAGTATGTACAGCACCTCCTGGAAGATACTGAAGGGATGCTGCAGCCAAACAAAATTGTTTCGCTTGCCCAAGATCGCAATAGTTGACCGACTGATGATGATGATGATGATGATGAAGCATGATGAATAAATAAATAAATAAATAAATAAATAAATAAATAAATAAATAAATAAATAAATAAATAAATAAATAAATAAATAAATAAAAAGGTCATGTTCTCATCAAATGACCCCACATTTTTTACATTTTGCTCTCACCGAATGCCAAAAATCATAGTCTCAACCATTGACCCCATATGTTTTTACATTTTGCTCTCACCGAATGCCCCTTACTTTAAAAGAGTCAGCCCTACACCTGTATCAAGTTCATATTGAAGTGCCCCATTATCGCATTAGATGGAATAACCCCGACCGATAGAATTGAACACTCTTAAAAAGATGTTCTTCAGCAGCATTTTAAAATGCCATTCGTGGTATGTGAGGCACACTGTTGATTCTATAACTGACTCTGGAGTGAACCCGATAATATTGTGTAATTGTTTTATTAATTCAGTAATGTTTATGTTAATTTCGGGTACATTGTTTCATCTAGCATGACTAGTGAGGATTAGGATCTTAGATTATTCAATCATGCACGTAAAATTGTGAATGACAAGCCGAGTGTGTTTACCAATATGCATGTCTAACGCAATACTGTTAGAAATCTGATACATCCCATTGAATTACGTGTGGACAAAGTAATTTTCGATCCTCTGATGTAAAACTGCTGCCATTTTGTTACTTTAGTTTCTTTTTCTTTAATTTTTCACCACATATTTTTTAGAAAGACATGTATTAAGAATATGTAACACTTATGAGAATAATAGCTGCTCTAAACTCTGAGAAATAAACTTTTCAAATTGAGTAAAGTTCTTTTTGAACCACTCTGTATTGTTAACAACCAACTTAATAATTTTTATATTGCTGACCAGTGACCACCAACTTTTGCTATTTTGCCGCAAGGAAAAAATCTGCAAATTTAAACCTACAAAATCATTCAATTTTCGAAACCGGACGTTGTTCTAATTCGTGCTTAAACTTCATCTAAGAAAATTGGGACTTTTTCTCGGATTTCTTCATGTTGGCACTTGTCGGAAACAAATGAGCTGAAAAGCTCAAATAAGCGGTGAGCTATTTTGACCAAATTTCTGTGGTGCATTGAACGTAGAGTGATTTGTTGGTGCGCCCTCTCTACACACGTGTGTGTACAATGCTCAGGTAATAATTGAGTTTAACATGACATGCTGCAAAACGCTATAAAAACGCAGGACAGGGTGCACAATGCTAGATATTAATCTTCCAAAACTATCTACGAGTAACTATAGGCGCAATAGCACAACTGAAAAACTGGTTGCTGGGGGCCCCAAAATTTGGGGGCCCTGGGCCCGGGCCCATCTGGCCCAATGGTAAATCCGGCCCTGTCCAAAGCTACCAAAGCGGACGCTATGGCCCATAGCCTATTGGTTATCGCAGACAAATCTATCAAAGGGGTAGGGAACGAATTGAGTGAAAACCAACACTAATACACCGATTACTTATTATATATGCATGTTTGTTTGTTTGTTTAAACGGTCGCTACGTGTGGAGACGCGCTTGGGTACTGATTGGACCAGGCTCAAACAAAACCAACTTTTGCTATTTTGCCGGAAGGAAAAAATCTGCAAATTTAATCCTACAAAATCATTCAATTTTCGAAACCGGACGTTGTTCTAATTCGCGCTAAAACTTCATCTAAGAACATTAGGACTTTTTCTCGGATTTCTTCATGTTGGCACTTGTCGGAAACAAATGAGCTGAAAAGCTCAAATAAGCGGTGAGTTATTTTGACCAAATTTCTGTGGTGCTTTGAACGTAGAGTGATTTGTTGGTGCGCCCTCTCTACACACGTGTGTACAATGCGTACCACACAGCCTCAGGTAATAATTGAGTTTAACATGACATGCTGCAAAACGCTATAAAAACGCAGGACAGGGTGCACAATGCTTGATATTAATCTTCCCAAACTATCTACGAGTAACTATAGGCGCAATAGCACAACTGAAAAACTGGTTGCTGGGGGCCCCAAAATTGGGCCCGGCCCATCTGGCCCAATGGTAAATCCGGTCCTGTCCAAAGCTACCAAAGCGGACGCTATGGCCCATAGCCTATTGGTTATCGCAGACAAATCTATCAAAGGGGTAGGGAACGAATTGAGTGAAAACCAACACTAATACACCGATTACTTATTATATATGCATGTTTGTTTGTTTGTTTAAACGGTCGCTACGTGTGGAGACACGCCTGGGTCCTGATTGGACCAGGCTCAAACAAAATGCTCAAGCCATAGTCCTGGCCCTGTCCTACAGACCCGTATACAATTTTTCAAGCAGAAAGTTTGAATGTTGATTCGAGTAGGGTATGCATAGGTCTTTCAAATTCTGGAATTGTGGAAAATTCCAAACCCGGGCAAACTCTGTATATGGCCGTTTTTCAAAATGGCCGCCAAAATGTACTTATGAACCAGATATAATGACAATAACTCTGAAACTATTTGACCTAGAATGTGTTAAATACTGTTTTAATGCCACTCTAACCCATTTTTTGTGTGAAAAAATGTATTTTGGAGGCCATTTTGGACCTCATAATCGGCGCCATTTTGAATTTAAAACATATTAGCAACATAATTTGGGGAGAAGTGTATCTGCTATAACCCTCAAAGCCATTTTTCATTGATTATTTTCAATATTTATTGTTTATAATGCTGTTTTAATGACACTCTAACCCATTTTTTTAGTTAAAAAATGTATTTTGGCGGCATTAATCCAGCCTCTTTGTTACAGAGGTTCTAATTGCTGACATTTTACTTGGTTAATAGTAGTTGCCATGGCTGCCATCTGGATTTGGTGTGACTTCGACTTCAGATAACCATGATATCACATCATTTAATCAAACAGCCTTGATTTAGCTAAGTTGCACACCTTAACTGCTCTTCTGGCATACTGCAGTTACTGTCCGTTTTCCTATACACAATACACAGTGCTCTCACCATTGACGCGTGACCCCTACAAATGATGTACGTTGCAAGAATGGTCACTTGCCTAGTTAACATCACTGTGTGAAAAATAACCAGCCAATATGTTAGGTATTCTCCAAACTTCTAGCAAATATATTTCTCTAACATGACCTAAAATTACAGCTAGGTTAGATGTTCAGAAATAGTCGCACTTTTGTAAAATATGAGTGAGGGCAAGGCATAGCTAGCCAACTCCCGTGTTAATTGAATGGAGATTTGACCGAAAATATTGGTATCGGACTGCTCACTTCTGAAGGATGCCACAAAAAAACGGTACAAGCTACATCTTAACTATTCTCTGGCAATCATCATGATGAGTGTCTTATATAGTATGCCGAAATTGGGTACTGTAGGTGATTGACAAAGGGTCGCACTTTTCTGATAAATAAGTGACAGTGAACATGAAATATCAGCGCCCATAAACCCAAGTTAGTAGCTAGTTAGTGGAGGCCGTCACGGGACTGATTATTGATTATTGAAGTGCCTTATTAATAGATACGCACGATTTAGGGCAAGAAGAACAAACCGGGACACTTTTGGAGACATCATCATCATCATCATGATCATCATCATCATCATCATCATCATCATCATCATCATCATCATCATCATCATCATCATCATCATCACTTTCTACATTTTTTCTAAACAACATAGGGCCTACCGTTTTAATAAGATTTTTTTCTTGAAATGCATGTAACTATAATTATTGTTTAGAGCGTGATGAAATAAAACATCACGATTTTCATCACAAAACAAATATAATGCATAAGAAATCGTTTGTTTTAGAGCGTGATGATGAAATAAAACATCACGATTTTCATCCCGAAACAAAGTAATACATAAGAAATCAATTTTTCGTGAGTGATGAAATAAAACATCAAAATTGTCATCACGAAACAAAGTAATACATGAGAAATCGTTTGTTTTAAAGCGTGATGAAATAAAACATCACGATTTTCATCACAAAACAAAGTAATAGACCTACAAAAGAAATACATTTTCGAGAGTGATTAAATAAAACATCACGATTTTCATCACGGAACAAAGTAATACGTAAGACATCGTTTGTTTGATTGCAATCAACCGCGACAGTTCGTCTCACACACATAACAATGCACTGCGATCAAATAGGTTGATGACAACATTTGATTGAATGGACTGCACTGCGCCATGATTACGTGCACCGGTTCAAATCCTTTGTTTGGAGCCAATCAATAATTTCACGTACAGCCTCTATGCAAATTAGAGTTTACACACGCTGCAGCTGGGGTAATCGACCGAAGCTGGTTGCCGTTAGTGATCGAATGCATGAGCTTATTTGCTTTACTGAATCGATTTACTGGATTAATTTCCTGTTAACTGGGTTTAATGCCACAAAGGTCGAATCGCCTTTGCCATGGACCATGACTGCATCATGGATTAAATAATTATTGCGATATTGTCATCTCACCAGGTTAATGTGAATATTTATATGGCTGCTATGGGCGGCCATCTTAGATTGTGGGTGTCCTAGACATCAGACAACCATGTCACCCTCTTCATTCAATTAGACAGTCTTGATTTCATAGGGATAGAGACCTCAATGGCCCTTGCAGGTCAAGCAGATTCCGAATTATTGTCATTTCATCTGGCTAATATGATGATTATCGGGTTGCTATGGGCGTCCATCTTGGATTTCAGGTGTCCTAGACCTCGGACAACCATGAAACCCCCTTTATTCAATCAGAAAGCCTTGATTTAGTGGGGATAGACACCTTAATGACCCTTGTAGGTCAAGCAGATTCCGAATTATTGTCATTTCATCTGGCGAATATGATGATTATGGTTGCTACTGGCGGCCATCTTGGATTTCAGGTATCCTATACCTCAGACAACCATGAAACCCCCTTCATTCAATTAGAGCCCTTAATTTAGTGGGGATAGACACCTCAATCACCCCTCTAGGTCAAATAGTTTCAGAGTTATTGTCATTATACCTGGTTCATAAGTACATTTTGGCAGCCATTTTGAAAAACGGCCATATACAGAGTTTGCCCGGGTTTGGAATTTTCCACCTAGTAGAATTTGAAAGACCTATGTATACCCTACTCGAATCAACATTCAAACTTTCTGCTTGAAAAATTGTATACGGGTCTGTAGGACAGGGCCAGGACTACCAGGCTAAAAAGCCTATATAGCATGCTGGCCTGTATGGAACGAGAAGTACATTCAGATAATCTGCCTATTACGCTTTCCAACCATCAGCAATTCCAATGTTTCACATGATTTGAAAGGTAATACATCTAAGCGAAGTGTATCTGTGTGTCCGGCTATGCGTTTCGCCGCGCTTCGACGCATCGATGCGATATTTCGGATATAGATAGGTAGCGCGGGAAAAGCATGTTAACCAGGTGGGTTTAATGGTCATCGGAGGTCAAAGGTCAAAATGTCAAACTCTGTCCAATCGCGCTCAAACTTGGTGGGTGGAATCCTTGATATGAGGGGAATATGTGCGAAATGAAATTGAGGTCAACCGAGGTCAAAGGTCATCTAGGGGCTAAATTTAAACTTCGCCCAATCGGGCTGAAACTTGGTGGTTGGAATCCTTCGTATGAGGGGAAGTGTATCTGAAGTGTATCTGTGTGTCCGGCTATGCGTTTCGCCGCGCTTCGACGCATCGATGCGATATTTCGGATATAGATAGGTAGCGCGGGAAAAGCATGTTAACCAGGTGGGTTTAATGGTCATCGGAGGTCAAAGGTCAAAAGGTCAAACTCTGTCCGATCGCGCTCAAACTTGGTGGGTGGAATCCTTGATATGAGGGAAATATGTGCGAAATGAAATTGAGGTCAACCGAGGTCAAAGGTCATCTAGGGGCTAAATTTAAACTTCGCCCAATCGGGCTTAAACTTGGTGGTTGGAATCCTTCGTATGAGGGGAACTCGAAAAAATACATCCGAGGTCAAAGATCATTTGGGGTCAAAATTTCAAACTTCGCTCAATTTGACTCAAAAGTAATTTTCCATATCACAGGAACATGATTCAAACCGAGGTCACTCGAGGTCACAGGGCGAATAGGGTCAAATGTTAGAGTATGCCCAATTGGGCTTAAACATGGTAAAAATAATCATCTATTTGTTAGGAACATGTCATATACGCAAAAGGGTCATCAGGGGTCAAACAGTATTTCTATCATGCAGCTGGTGCCCTAATAGCTACAAGGCCGTTACAGCTACAGGTGCACTAGTGTACTTTAAAGTAGGTAAGCTGTCAGCATAAGATGTACGCCGTTACTAAACTTTTCTCAGCGCACACGAATGTTTTTAGATAAACGTTGATTGCTGAGCTCGAGCGAGTACGCTGCCGTTTCATTGAAAATCACAAACCCGTTATGAAATGAAGGGACCTAACAAAAATCCCAAGAGGTACTCAGTACAAATGACCATATGGGGACGTGCCGCAAACATGGGTAGCATTTCAGCCTTTTGGTATATCAATGACCCCCTTTTCTAGCCCAGTTTGGTTAAAATGGATGAGTCCTTTTTTCACATTTTTTTCCGAAAATAGCCCCATTTTGCTTCAATCTAGCCAATATCTTTGAAATTTCGCCAAGATTTTGGGGAAAATTTGTAAAAACTAAATTTGAGCCAAATTGTCCGAAAATATTGACTTTTGGTTTATGGATGGATTGTTTAAAACTGCATTGACTAGCATGTATATATTGCATGTTTTAGCCCAATGAACTTACCATTGTTTTGTCAAAAGATTGTTGAATAATATTAAAGACAAGCACGCTCCGTTGCCATACAGCGCTACCACATGGCGAATAAAGCCGAAAGTTAAGTAGTAGCGATGACCGTGTAACAAAATCGAAACTTGCATTGTACTAGATTCATATTCATTTTATTTAGCAATAATTACATAAAATGAGGATACACATTTACTTCCCCCTCAAATCACTTTCAATTCCCTCCCTTAAATTTCTCCTTTCTTCATTTTCAATGTCTTCCCTTTACACTCCTTCCCTTGCTTCCCCACAATAAACATGCAAGTTGTTTTCTTTATCTCTCTTTCCCCTTTCATTCCCCTTTCCTTCCCCCATCCCTCTTAGGCTTCCCTTTGTTTTTTTCATTTCCATCTTTTTTATTTATTCTCGTTTCCTCTCTGTTGCTTTTCCTTCCCTCCATAGACCCTTTCTTCTCCCCATTCCATCTTCCCTTTCTTTTCTTTCCTTCTCCTTTCTTTCTTTTTCCTTTCCTTTTGCCTTCTTTTCTTTTTCTTTTCCCCTTTCCTTTATCTTTTTTCCCCTTTTCTCTCCAAAATTTCCCCCCAGATTTTTCCAGGGTGGGCGAGTCGCCCACCCTGCCCACCCCTATGTTACTGATCTTTTGATCTTTGGTAATTTGGTGCGATTTTGTGCTGTTTTTGGAATCGTGCGCGTGTTTTATTTCATAGCGGGCAATTCAGGGTTTGATTTATAACGAACCGGCAACAAGCAACCGTGAGGATACGACTCACCGGTTCTGCGTGCCAGGCGGGTTATCTGCCGTTAATAGAGACCTTGCGAAATGAAGTTACTTTAACTTTAACCTTAACGTCTAGAGGATTATGGAGGATTATGTATTCAAAACCAAGGTGGTTTTGAATACATAATCCTCTATAATCCTCCAGACGTTAAAGTTAAAGTTAAAGTAACTTCATTTCGCAAGGTCTCTACTATGTGAGACAGCCTTTACCGTCCTGTTTAATAATATAGGCATTTGTCACAGTTGACAGGAGAGTTGTGCCCACAAAATACAGGAATACCTGGATCATGTACTAAGAATGAACTAAAGCGCTCCACAGACTCCGAGTATTGTACGTACAATATTGTATGCAACATAGCTACGTTATTTAATCTAATTGCCATTCTATTTCCAGTAATGTTTCAGTTCTAACGAATGTTTGATGACGAAAAATCGATAATATGTTTCATACAATATCTAGTAGAAATATATTATCGATTTTACGTAATCAAACATTCGTTAGAATTTAAACATTACTGGAAATAGAATGGCAATAGATTAAATAACGTACATATTGTACATACAATATTTCACGTACAATAAAAAGTCTGAATACTGCTTAACGCCTTGAACCACGACTAAAAGTAGGTTACCTGTCGTGTCTTTTCAGGATCTATATCTTTTGTGCACAAATCCACGTATTCTTCCACGATGTGACTATGCGTGGTTTGGAAACAAAATAGTGGGGATTATGTTGTCAACAATAAACACCTCAACAGAAGAAAGTTCTTACTGTTTGACTGGTCATAAAATAAAATCATGTTTAACACAATGATCAAATACACTCGCCAAAAAAGAAGTAAATATCGTACAATATGATCAACTTGGAAATCTCGAAGGCGTTATGAAACGAAAACTCTCCCCAAGTTAATCATGAAAATTTAATATGGATGCTTTAAAAGGCCTTTAAAAACTCGTGAGCTTGAGACTCTACTCCCTGCCCCATCCTCAATCAGGGGATCTAAGGTGGATCCCTGGACCCCACCTGTTTGAGCTCACAATATTGAGAAAGGCGTTTGACTGCAGTAATTTCCTCTCTAAAATCTATATGTTAGACCTTCGGCCAAGTTGGTTTTTTATTCAAATTTTATTCAGACCTATTTTGCACGTTTGTTTGCAGATTAAGTATTGTTATATAATTTTAAAGTGTCAAGTGTCCAATCAGGTAACTTAAGGTTGGTCTTAACCCTGGAATTATGTATACTTTTATATACTTTAGACCAACAATTTAGCAGTTATGAGGCCCAAAAGTTTCCATAATTCCAGGGTTAAGACCACCCTTAAGTAAAAAAAATGAGTCCTAAAATGCATGATTTTTACACTCACTCCCTCCACCCCTCCCCAAGCTCGTCAAAGATGGTTGATCATCGAAACTTAAAATTCTCCAACGTGCAGTGACTTTTTTCTCCTAAATAGCCCGTGGTACCATGTACTTGTATAAACAATGGATTATCTTAAAATATGGGACTAAAATTAAGTTAAAAAGCAATCAAATTATACCAATAATCCCTGACATTTTGATTACAAAATTTGATTAACAATTTTACTTCAACCCCGACTTTAAATCATCGCATTGGGCCAAGTAGTGGCGGTACTACTATTACACTAATATCCCCAAATAGCCCCCCCCACACTTTCAAGGCAAAAAACCAAAAGTATATTAAAACTTAATTTTAGCAATATACGTTCTGTGTTAAAAATAGGTTTTAAGGGTGGTCTTAAGGGATGGGGTATGAACGCTTGGACAGTATTTATTGTGGGACATTAGAGCACATCAGACGTATCGAATTGCATTCTGAATACGAAGAATGTCCTTCTGATATCAAATGAAATTCGCAATGTAATACACATTTTATGGCAAATGATTAAAAATTGATATTTTTGATATTTAACAGTACTCGATGATGATTATACTTAAAGTGTATGTAGGTGGGACGAAGATATGGATTTTTTCCCAAAACACCAAAAAATCAAGTCTTTTTGGAAAAAAATCCATATCTTCAATACCGATGAAAGGTCAAAATTTCCAATTGATCGTCGGCTTTTCCTCCCAGCTACATACACTTTAAGAATATATCATTAAGAAACGGTTTTTCCATTTTTTTATATTTTGGTCTATTTCCGATTTTAGGCATCATTTTTGTGCAAATAGGCGTTAGTGAATTTTAAAAAGTTCAATGTTGATGCCTTATATGGTCAATATCTCAAAAAATAAGGCCAATATCAAAAAAATAAAAAAAACGTTTTTGGAATGGAGTCTCAAGATTAAGATAAAAACAAAATAAAATATTTTGGAAAGAGTGTTTTTTTGTTATGATGTACCAAACAAATATTGCCAAAAACTCACTTTTTCGTGATTTTCTTCATAACTGTTGTTTTTACACCAAATTTATATTTATATTAAGATTCATTGATGTCTTGCCTTTAAAAAAATCTACACTTTTATATGTCTTGCGCGAATAATTACAAAGTTATTGCACTTTTACTACATGCATGTCTGAGCGTACACAGCTGCATTAAGGTACCCTGAAATCATGGAAACTTTTGGGCCGCATAACTTCTAAATAGTAAAATATTACATATTTAGAATGGCTACGACTTGATGAATCCATCTGTGAGTTCAAATGTGCTAAGAGAACCCAAAAAAAAAAAAAAAAAAAACCGGTTTATGACCAATTTTACGCTATTTCACTATTTCACTAGTGCTCGCAAATTAATAGGAACGAAACAACGCATCGCGTTGTGTAGTCGCGCAATTTGTTAACGCACAGACACGCTACGCCTACGCGGCGCATCCGATGGAAGCACTAACTTCATGTGGCAGTGAAACGCGATTTGCCAAATTTGCACGCTACGACAATGACCGTGAGCTTAATAACGACTTCTGTATAGACTGATTTCAAGTCTTACGTAGCAGGACATGTTATGATTGTAATTTAGAGCAACTTCTCTGTGTTTTCTTTTTCTATTTATGGATGGACCTTTGTATTTAATAAAGTTAAGTTCATATTTATTGTATATATAGGCGATAAAAACAGGCTAAAACATGAAAAAATCACAAATAAAGTTTTAAACTTTTCAACATTTGAAAAAATACGCATAGCTGGCTCGGACAGTTTACGGTGGCTGCAGCAAATTGCAATTTTAATGGTTTAAGGAGGCTGTGTACTCTCAGACATGCATGTAGTAAAAGCGGCCCCTCGGGCATAAACAAAACGTTTAGTCATGAAAATATATGAATGAACCCCTACTTCATACATACGCGTTATATAACAGCATATGTGATTGGTCGATAGGCGGGCATAAACAACGTTTATGCCCTGCTTTACTGGTCGTAAACAAGCCGCGTCAGAACCGATGAACGCTCGCGAGTAGGATATACACGGGTATGCTCGCGAGCTATTTACGCAAAGCGAGAAGGATATACGCGATGTTCGCGCGCGTCTAAACACGGTGGACTGAGCAAGTAAACGTTTTCTTACAATTAGAATGGACAAACTTTTAAAAAGGTTAAGAAATTGGTAGTTTTTAGTCTAAAATGACAATATATTTTAGTTGTGGAGGTAAATAACAGCACGCAGAATGTTACGTATGTATGAACGGGGTTCATTCATATATTTTCATAACTAAACGTTGTTTATGCAAAATATATGAATGAGCCCCTAAGCGATGGCGGCTGCCATAGTTTTGTTACTTTATATAGAGTGACTTCCTATCTTTTGCATTCCCTGGTCAAATGGCCCGCTTTAGCTGATACAATGTGGGTTTTTTGCAGTTTACTGCGTATAGACAATTTTCGTAATTGATCACTTCGTCGCCGTTGGCTAACTGCTAACTCCAATTTAGCGGAGCATAAAACTGAAAGCGAGGCCAGTGGATTTAATTACATACTCCCAATTATGCAAAGTTAATTTTCTAAGTAACTATAAGGACCATCTAGCTGAGACTTGGTACATAGGTAGTACAAGTAAAATAAAGTATTTACGTTTAGCATTTTGCCAATTTTAAATTGCATACTTAATTAGAGGCTATTAGAGTTCAGAGAAATTAACCCTAATTAAAAATTTCATGAACCCCTTTTGCGATTTTCATCATAACTGTATTTGTATTAAGATTTCTTAATGTCTTGCCTTTCTAAAAAAATGTATATTCCTATATGTCTTGCGTAAATAATTACGAAAGTTATGGCACTTTTACTACATGCATGTTTGAGAGTACATAGCTGCCTTCCCAGCAAACACAAAAACGTTTTGAAAACGTTTTAAATAAGTTATATTTTGGCTTTTGGTTTAGGTAAACACGTTTTAATAACATTAAAATGTCGGGTTATATAAAGGTCATGATAACGTTTTAAAACGTTTTGTATGAAAACACACTACAATTATATTTATAAATGATTTAAAAAAATGTTATTGTAAACTATTTTTGCAAACATTTTTGCCAAATATTGTGTCAATACTTAAATAACATTATGTTAAAATATTTGAACCCATCAAACACAGAAATGTTCTTAAAATGTTTTTTTCAAAACCTTGCTAATAACATTTAAATGTCGGGTTATATAAAAGGTCATGAAAACGTTTTTAAAACGTTATTGAAAATATTTTGGGCAAACATTTTTGCAAAATATTTTTCAACTAAAATAACATTCTGTTTAGAATGTTTTGTATCAAGTTTTCAAGAATGTTTTTTAGAATGTTATCAAAACGTTTTTATACCCTTTATATAACCCAACATTTAAACGTTTTCTGTAAAACATTTTTTTTTGCTGAGCAGTAGATTATCCAAAAATGTATTTTTAATGTTATGAAAACGTTTTATACTCTTAATATACCCTTTATATAACTTGCGACATTTAAACGTTTTCTGACAACCTTTTATAACCTTTTGCGAATGATGTCGAAAACGTTTTGTGTTTGCTGGGTTAACATGTTAACAAGTCTCCTACTTGTTTCTGCTTCGGTTCAAAGGTTGAAATATTTCCAAGGTCGAATGATAATATTACTTGAAAGCCGAGCTAAAAAGTGGTTTTTACATTTCAGTGGTTTAAAACAAAAAATTCCCAGGTCATCATGGAATTTTGGTCATTTGTGGATTCAACCTTCTACTCTTAAAGGAGTATTTCGTGATCCTAGCATCCTCTTTTTATGACATTATTAAGTAGATATCCACGAAAAAAGCTTATTCCCAAAATTTCAGTTGATTCCGATTTTGCGTTTGCGAGTTATGGATGATTATGTGTATTACACTGCTCCATAGACAATGTGTTGTAATTTCGTTCTGGTATACCAGAACGAAATCAAAATTTCACGATATCTTGTGAAAATGGTGCTAGAAATGACCTACTTTTTCCATTGAAAAACAATGATATACACTCAGCAACCTGGACAACCGATTCTTTTGTTATGCAAGGCTCACTCAGTCATTTAATGAGGCAATACAAACGATCGAATTTGGTGTTGAAATGAGCTAAATTTTGAGTTACACCTTTTCAATGTAAAATTAATTTTCTCGGCCAAATGAAAAGCAATCCTTTTCATTTTTTCAGTAAATGTCAGGAAAAATTGTAGTGCTTGATACTGTATTTTTTTTCAAATCCTAGTGTTAGACGTAGGCGTGAAATTTAGTCATTTGGTGTAAGATTTTCGATTTTGATAGGCTTAAACTCTGCCCACGAGCCTTTTTTTTGGATCAACCTTTTAGCTTTTCAAAGTAAGATAGTTCGCTAATGAAGGATTTTTCCCAACTTTCTAACGCACATCACCGTGAGCGATATATCATAGTTTTGTCAGAATTTCCGTTTTGATTTCACCATCTTTTACTGTCGGCTGAAAATTTTTCAAAAT
The DNA here is from genome assembly GCF_039555335.1 of Amphiura filiformis. Classification (NCBI taxonomy): domain Eukaryota; kingdom Metazoa; phylum Echinodermata; class Ophiuroidea; order Amphilepidida; family Amphiuridae; genus Amphiura; species Amphiura filiformis. Next base: position 8,814,840 of record NC_092645.1, read on the forward strand.
CAACGCGTGAAATCTAAGGCTAATACTAGCATTATGGATCGATATCCCTGGGTTTAATAGGAATACCGGCATGGCTATAGTGTTGCCAGAACTTCAATATAGCAAAGAAATTCCCAGGCCTATAACGCTGCTACTGATCATGTTTAACCAGAACACCCAATTGGGGATTTGGGCTACCAAATCGCTGGTCGGGCAATTTGCTTTCAATGGAAAATTGACCTGGATAACAAGAAAGGAAATATCGACTATTTCTGCTGGTTGCTCTCGAGATAAAAGTACTGAGTTTGATATTTTCGGAGCATGAAGGGAAACAGGGTAAACCAAAAACGTAAATTCTGACAAAACTATAACATATAGACCCACGCGATGAGCCTTACATAGGTGGGAAATATCTTTCTTTAGCAAACTATATTAGTTTGAGACGCTAAAACATGAATTCCGTAAAAAGCTCGCGGGTGAATTCAAGGCCTATAAAAATCAAAAATATCACACTAAAAGACACAATTTGATGCTTAATTTTAACACCAGGATTTTTAAAAAAATGTATATCCAAGCACCAAGTTTTTAACTGACATTACTGAAGAAAAAAAAAATGCTTTATATTTGACCGAGAAAATTAATTTCATAGCAAAAAGGTATTTGTGCTGATTTTAACATGTATCGATCGACTTTTAGCGCGACTAAGCATTTCTAAAGAATCGGTTGTCCAGGTGGCTGACGGTATAGAGAATCAGTGACATTGAACCATAAGTTTTTCTTGTTCATTGAACTCTATATTTATCCTGGTATATAAGCTCATGTGAGATGATGTCAGCTATACATGAGAATTGGAATGACTAACACAATATTCATGTTCCGTCGGTGTGTATGCAAGATATCTATATGCGCTTTTGATATGGACGCGTTGATAGTTTACGCGATCACAGTTGCGTTTGTGACGCAGGGCGTCTACGCGCAACAGGAGGGTAAGTGTTAATGTTTTAATTCATTTATTTATTGAGTTTGTCGTTTGATTAAAACATTGCAAACACAATAAAATTTACAAAAACATAAGACATTTTCAGTCATTGTATATTCTACATATTGGTATTCATATTTTATTTCCACAGAAGTCATTTATACAATGAACAGCAACGGTCATCATAATGCATAAAACAAAAACAGGTTGGAAGGTCAAAGATGTCTGAAAGTTGGCCTTTTCCTAAATATCATATGAAATTATATTACCGAAAAAAGTACGTCTCAACCAAAATAGTTTACACGACAATAACCAAACGACAAAACAGGGACGGTGCTCAAACCCAAATCACAAAAAAACAAAAAAAAAACAAAAACAAAACAACCAAAAACAAATATAAATAAAAAAAACCATACCCCAAAACACGTAAACAAACAAACAAACAAACAAACAAACAAAACAACAACAACAAAAAGCCTCAAAGTTTAACAAATATTATGTGTTATGCGTGTCGTCATCTGTTTTTCAAACCTGGTGCCAATATGAAAATTTGTATTTTTATATCGAGCCGATTATTTTTGCTACCAAAAGTACATATATTAGAGAGTTTTTACTCTGGTATATCTGTCTATGTTTGGCATGTTTCCATTTGTAATTTCATGTTTAATTGTGCTAGTGTGCGATGCGTAATTCTTCTTTCCCATGTGTATTGATTTGTTAAGAATAACGATTTAGCATCATTAAGGGGTCGAGCAGTCTTGTTTCAAATATCTCCGAAATGAGAGAAATTTGCCATGTTTGCTGTGAATTTTTGCCTAGCAATATTGATCATAGGTTCAAAATTGATGGTGCATATCAATGACCAAACTATCTAGTTTTATATTTGAGCCTGATCACTTGTGTAAGGTCTTAGGAAATTATGTAAATAGGCGTGTATATTTGATGTTACATTATTGCTCACGCACTTTCTAGTGGCAACGAAGATTTCATGAATTTGCTTTGCGTCGATTTCGCCAGAAGTTCGCCTTAAAATGTTGGACCGTCTATATAAATAATTACGGTACTTACTTTCAACTTGAGGGTAAGGCATGTGCCTTAATTGGTATCGTTTGTGCACACAATTCATCGTGATTTTGCAAGCTTGGAAACGCCTATTTCTTTTTGCTTTTTTGTCCATCAAAATTTAAAAAATGTCCCACTTTTTTAACGAAGAAGACTTCTACACCCATTCCGTTAGCGAAGAAACCCAAATGTGTGTGTATTTAGTACATGCATCCTATTCAAAACGTCAACTTTTATGCTGAGTTTTGCCTTTATATGTCATATCTACAGAATTGATATTATGGAATTTGTTAGCATAAATTCATTACTTTTAATATTTCTTACTCACCGCATTGCCTCGAAATGTCACACATAAGAAGGCCAAACACAAGCGTTGCACAGTGGTTACTATGTTTCTTCCGATTGGTGTCTTGAATTAGTATAAATCCACATTTTCCCGGTAAAAGTCCATTGCAATACTTCAAAACTAAAACATGTGTCACTCTGAGCAGCTCTGGATTCAGTGTCGATATATTTATCATCATTTCAAGGGGTCCGATGTAGGTTGTCAATATACGCTTAATGTATAAAACCGAACTTAGTATCTGCCGCGATACTGCCGAGATCATTTTTCTACTGCCAAAATATGTTCTAAAAGCCTTCTAAACATTGATCGCTTCGGCTAACGACTAAAATTTACAGGGACCGGCTTATTCTATACACTGTTCAATAGCCTTATTGTGATCTGGAGCTAGCGTTTTTTCCCTAAATATCGCTAGCCCGCTTTGAGCATCTATTGGACTATAAACCATTCGATAAAGTAGGCCTGACATAGATCGGAAAAAACGGTAACCTATATTCTATATTCCAACATGTATAGTTATTTTTAGAGTAATTTAGTGATGAGTTATTAGTAGAATTTGGTGTCGAGTTATTAGTAGAATTAGAGTTAGATCAGAATGGGGTATTTGGGGGTAGCCCGGGGGTAGGGGTGTGTTTGAAGTCGTTGGAGTGTGGATTTATTGATGTGGGTGCTGTAGGGGGGGATGTGTGTGAGATGGGAGGTGCGTGTGTGAGTATTAAGGGTTGCGAGGTGGAATGTGTGCATATGTGAGGAGTTGGAAGTCAGAATTAGGATTCAGAGAGTCAGGGGTTAGATAAGGTTTGGGGCTAGGTTTAGGTTTAGAATTAAAACTTAGGTTACAGGTTAAGGCGACGTTTAGGGTTATGGTTGGGGTTAGGTTTAGGATATATTTGTGTCTTATCATTAATTGTGAACAAAAAGAAAGGAAGAAAAACAATAAAAAGATACATTTCAGCATATACCTTCATATTACATAAATGTTTCATTCAGTCAAAAATTTTACCTCAATCACCCTAAGAAATAATACCACAAGGCAAGGGCAAAAATTAGGAAAATGTACATTTTTCGGCAGGCATAGTTGATGACGTTTTATCGTGAAATGTGTACAATATTTCAAAACCAAATTGTTTTTGTATAGGACAACGGATCAATTTTTAATATGCCACAAATGGCCATATTAAAAGATAAGCGCACCCTAAAACAAGCAACCCGCCCTACACACCATCACATGTTAAGCCACACTATAGGCCTACGTGCTACCACACAGAGAATGCTGCAGTATTTTAAAACGTAGTTTAAAAACTCTGCAAAGTAAATCACAACTCGCCAATACTATATTCCACAAATATGGACATTAATGTATTCGGATCACTGAGGTGTGTCCAAGTTAGACATTGGAACGGATTTCTATAAAGCTTAACCATATCAATTGTTATACCTTTACGGTTGAGCCATTCAGGGATGAGACATGGGACAGCTTTAAGGTGATAGAGGCACATGTGTGTAGTTCGATTCCATTCATACCTATCACTTGTTTTTATCTGTATTATCATTCGAATTGCCCGTGGAACCTTATACGATGTCAAAATTTTATATCGATGATGAGGTTGACATGAGTGACATTATATTGTATACCCTCTGTTGCTTTAGACTTGACCATGTCTTTTGACATGGTTAGAACAGTAAAATTAATTTTCAGAGAAAATTCATGTAGGCTGTATAGGCCTATGCCTAAATTACTAAGTTATAAGAGGTGTGCGACATATTATCATTATTATTATCAAGATATCATAGGCCTATTATTTTGTATTAACATAGGCCCTACTTTACAGTTAACATGGTGCTTTATGAAGTAATGTCAATGAATCATCAAAAATTCAAAATTAAATTCATGTAGGCCTATATACCAAAATTATTAACTTCAAAATCTTCCAAACAAGACACAAAAGGTATAATTTACGATGACACTATTTTGGTGCCACACTCTACATGCATGTAATCTAAGACCAATTGTAGGATATTGAGTTTGGATCTATGATTTGGTCAGTTTCTTGTGAGTACACAATATTTGGTCCTACATGTATATGTAATCTAACAGTATGGAAAATGGTGCCTGTGCAATGCTAGCCATTTACATGTAAACATTAAAGAAACCACCATGAGTTAATATCAGCACATTTATATTTATTGCAAGCTGGATTTGACGAGGGATATGAGACAACACAACGGGGGGGCATATAATCTATTATTCAAGGTCTGACCGTATGTTAATGACCTGGCAACAGACACACCCACGGTACAAATAGTTGTAGATTGTAAACATGGTAAAATATACTGTTTATCGCAAAAAAAACATTAAACAAGTATACTTTAAGGTATTGTTTTGTTAATTTTTGTATGGCGCATCATACATAGCTGAAGTCAAAAAGGTAACAATTTTGTTTTTGACCCCTGACTCACCTGTCATTTAAAACAACCCCATAATTTGACCTCGTGCGCTAGTTTGTTTGAATGTTTCTATATTCCAGTGTATGATGCGTAAGCCTCTTACCTTGTTTGTATGATAATAAAGGGTTAAAAGAACTCCCCCTTAAAATTACAAAATATTTCTTTGCATAACTTGACATACATTGTGTCGATTTGAAAAATGTAAAAACCTGTGAATAAAAGAATCATTTTCCTACCCTTCCATAATTCTTTCTTCTCAAAATCGTTTTGTTTTGGCCAAAAATAACAACATTTTCTAAAAAAACGTTGCATTTTTAACATCCTATACATGTATTACTCGGGGAGCTAGAGGCACGTCCTGTGCATGACTAAACCAAACCAACTTTTTAGGTTCCTGAGATGACCCCAAAACATAATCAGGATGTCCCAAAAAATATAAACTGGCCCCATGTGGGTTTTTCCAAGATGGCGTCTAAAATGGCCCCAAATCACTATAAATGACCATATATGAATACTATTCCTGAATCAAACTAACTGTTTTAGCTTAATTAAAGAGCCCAGCAAAAACTCAAGTTGATATAAAGGATAAAACGTCGCAAAAGTTAGTGTATTTTTCAAAATGGCGCCCACAATGGCCGCGAAATGCAGGTAATCACTATAAATGACAATATGAATACTATTTCTGAATCAAACTAACCTTTTAGCTTAATTATAGAGCCCAGCATAAATTATAACTTTTTGACTAGATTTAGGGCCTAATGTACTTCTAAGAAAAGATAAAGGGAAAAAGCATCACAGCCATCAGTGTCCTCCTGTGATAGCACCTAAAATGGCCGCCGAAATTGGCACCAATACTAAAAATACTAAAAGTGACTAAAAATTCTCAAATATTAATGCTTATTCAGTCAAATATAAAGTCAAACTTGAGACGTCTTTGAATGAAGAAACCCTGAATGAAAATAAAACAATTAAAATATATAGCAAATATTGTTTCCTCCCTATTATAAGTTTACATCACTAATGATATAAATAAATAAATGTCAATAATTTACATATTAGCAGCACTAGTACAGCCAATATCCTGAAAATACCATTTTAATTCCTGAATTTACATGGATCTAACTGAAAGGACATGAAAGATCCCTACACTGGATTACCACTGACTGACTTAAGAGAGATTTTCTGAGAAATACAGATGCCATGGGAAAAAGGTGGAAGATGGGGGTCAGCAAATTTCAACCATATTTTGGCAATTTAATAAGTTTGGATAAGTGTTCATAATAATCAGTATAAAAAAATCTGCTATGCCTCCTCCTGGGAAATATGGGTCCCCTAAAATATGGCCCCTAACATGTATTTCCCTGACTTGTAAAATGCCGTTTTATGCCATTTTTGAACAAATGTTTGGCACCTAAGACAAGCATCTATGAAAGTAAATTTTTCAACACATCTTCTTAAATCCTTTGTCTTTATCAAAAAATATAAAACAACAAATGTTTATATTGAGATGTTCCATTTATGAACAGGAGTTGGGGGCCCATATTTCACATTTTACAACTTTTGAAAAAAAGTGAAATATCCCTCTACTTTGTGACGTCATTGTAGGAGTTCCTCAATCATTCTCAAATTGTTCATTACAGGAGATAACCTCTGTACATAGGTCATTTATATAATGCAATAAAAATCATGGAGACTTTTTTACTTTTCATAGAACACAAACATGCATTTTCCCAATATGTGACATTGGTATAATGATGCTGTATATAACGCCAACATCAAATATAAGATCTTTTCACTGTAGCAGTCCCTTAGTCTTGAGCCAATAGTCAGTTATTCCATTGAGGAGTTAAGAACCACATTTAAGAATGCAAATCAAGTACAGGGGTAGGTGTTTCTCTTTTACAGCATATTCACAAGAAAAGGATAGGCCCTCTCCGAATAACTGCTAACAGAGCCCGTTTTAGTACTAATTTCGATGTTGAAATAGCAGCATCACTTTCTAACATTTGTTAATAAAAACTGAACCTTACCTGTAAAGATAGACAAAATTGGAGCTTAAGTGAAAATTTAGGCTTTATTTAATACGGCTAAAAGTAAAGAAAGCTATTGTCATGCGTGGTAGAATTGCCGCTTAAAAATGTTGATTTTTACATGCTTTTCACTATGATGGAGAGGTTATTTGGTGGTCTGCGCCCCCTTAATAGACAGAGGTCACTCAGATGAAAGAGAGCAGTTTACTAGTATATTGACCATCAAAGGATCCTCAATACAAACCCCAAAATCCATATAATGTGTCAGCATTTTTGGTATTTCAAAAATCGAGAATCATAGATACATAAGCATTTTTATGTTTAACACAATAACACCCCTACTTGATCAATGTAGTGTTCCAATATATTATTGTCTTTGTTGTTAACTACGTGATAGAAAATAATTATTGTAGGCCCTATCTGCGTTCCTTGGAAGAAAAAGGTAATATTCATTTGAAGGTGCATAAAGCATGATGCAAAAGGTTATTTTAAATCAGCACAGACAGAATTTTAGTACTGACCCGGGTACTGAACCCTTTAATAGAATAATCCTGTTCTATAAGCATATATCCAACACAATTTAGGCCCCAATTTATTATGTAATAGTTTTGTTGATGTTGTTTACTTCTGATAGGCTCCTTTTCATCAAATTTCATTTTTAAACTTAGAAAATCACCGTACCTGAGTTTAGCATGAAAATATCGCAATTTTGCACTTTTCTGAAAAAGAGCATAAAGTAAGATGTGCTCATTTTAAAACGGAAAAAAGTCTCCACGATTTTTATTTGCTCAATTGTGACGTATCATGTCAAAAGGAGACACTTTTGGGCAGGTTATCAATTTTGAGGTTTTTACATATCTTAAATATAGAGATATTTTGCTCCACAACCCCGTTTTCCCCAATGAAATCGGACATTCCTAAGCGAAGATATTGAGTTCGTAAATTGCGGTATTATAAAATTGGAAATTGAGATATCGACCTTTAAAAATATTATTGACAATGTTGAGAGTAGGAATTACCTTCAAAAATGTCTCGAAAAATACAAGATGCCAGTTATATTCCGGTCTGAAACTATCAGACAATATTTTTAGCATTAATAACTTCACAAATTCCCAACAAACCCAAATTGTGAAAAAATCACCCCGGTGCAGATTTTTGGCTATTTCTTCATTTACACCCAAAAGTGTCTCCTTTTGACATGACACGTCACAATTGTTCAACCTATCTACTTTATCCAACAAGTAAATAACTTTGACAAAAATATTGAGGAACTCTCACAATCATCTTGCAAACTTTGCTTCAAAATTAGTATTTTGCACTTTTCTGAAAAAGAGCATAAAGTAAGATGTGCTCATTTTAAAACGGAAAAAGTCTCCACAATTTTTATTTGCTCAATTGATCAACATGTATCTACTTTATCCAACAAGTTGTACATGACAATAATAACTTTGACAAAAATATTGAGGAACTCTCACAATCATCTTGCAAACTTTGCTTCAAAATTAGGATTTTTCACATTTACACAATTGCTGAAAAGGCCATTGCACCCTTCTCTGAAAATGGAACAACCCAAATGTTGTACAAAGAATTTTTAATTGTTATGTCGAGACAAAATGTGTATTATTACTGTGAAGTATAAATAAAATGTCTGCAGATGCGCGTTATTACGTGGCTCTAATCAAAAGTAAGTGCACATTTCAAAGTTTTTGTGTCTGAGAAGACAATCATGGGGGTCAATTTGAGGGGGGTCCAGTATCTCCCAGTGGGGGGTCCTCAAAAAATTTTAATACCTCCACTGTAAATACTCATGGACACATGTTTGATTGACAAAATATGAACAAAAGTTGCTGACCCCCATCTTCCACCTATCATCTGAGTCTATCGGATAAACCCTCTTAATATTCCATCAGGAAAATACATGACAATATTAAGGATAAAATTCATTTGATTGAAGCTTGTCCTTGGAGTAAAGTAAACTCAATTACCACTAATACCATGTGACAATACAAGTTTTCACAACTCCGTGTAATCTTCTTTAATAGCTACCCATCTTGTAAACAGTTATAAGTCTGTTTCAGGATATTCCAGGAATGGTTTCCAAATGTTTGGCATTGCATATTTGTAAAGTCAAACTTATAATCCTGTTACAGGAATATCCATGATATTCCATGACTATTTATTATGATCCATGACCGTTCAGGTAAAAACATGAATAAAATTGGTATTTTCAGGATATTGGCTGTACTAGTGAGGTCAACTAATTTCAATATGAAAAGTATTAATGATTCGCCAATCAAATAAATAAATCAAGACTATTGCATGAAAATTGTAGTGTTTAAGATTTATCAGAAGTCAAATAAAATAATAATGAATACAAAATAACAGATAACAAATAATAAATATAAAAATAAAAACAGGAAATTATGAAAAGCTCCGCCCTTTTTGCCACGCCCACTCGGGCATTTCCACGTCGTAACTTCCGGTAGATCGCACGATTTAACGTTTTAAAAAGCACGATTTATAATTTTAGAAAGCGATTTATGAAGAAACCCTATAATACGAATGACATCTCATGATGTGACGTTGTGTTCCATTGTTCCTTGCCTGGGATCATGCGTACTCATCGTGTAATTTTTATTTCGTTTAGGGCCTGTGCTTTGTAAAGTCCACCACAGTAAAAAAAAGCTACGACGATATGACCATGATGACAGTGTCATGTGCACACCCGTCGACGCGTCCCTTGACTTGAATCGCGACCTGGTCGCGTCGGAGTCGCGAGGTAAAGCGACCATTTAAGGTCAATTCATCGGCGTCCCCTAGGTCAATTAGAGCTTTATCGTTTTCAATGTAGGTTCACAATGTGAACTTATTGTGAACCGAACTTAGTCTTTTGGTGAGATGTTGTTTTCAAGTAATTTTTCCACTGTGTGACATGTGTGTGTCAGATATTGAGTGTTGGACTCAACTTTTGCAGGAAAAACCTGAAATAATCAACACAAGATGATAATCGTGAGTATAAATACAAACCACAGAGAAAAGCACGTGTTCGCCTTGAAACGTGTCCAATTTTGGGTCGATATGTTGAATAGGTAAGCTTATATTCAAGGATTTTATCCTCAAAAACTGCGTAACACTAATTCGGCAGATTTGACATTAATGAGCTGAACTTAGCACTAAACGGAACGATTTGGACAGAAATAAGTATTGAATGCACGCAAATTTATTTTTCCTCGCTCCCACCAATGCCATAGAACTCTTTTTTTCGTTTTAAAAGTGGGAACATTCGTGAATTTTGATTGACAAAATAGCATGTACACATAATCGTTTCCCATGCTGCAAAATCACATGAATTTTCTGTCTTGATGAGACTAATTAAGGCATATGTTGAGCTCCGAAGTTCGATATAAGTATCATAATTCTTTCTTGGGAGTTTTCAACATTTTATACCGAAATGATGGGGAAATCGGTCCAAGGGAAAGATATGAAATCTTTAGTGAAATAGAAAAGTGCGTGAGCAAAAGTGCAACTTTATATATACAGGCCTATTTACATAATTTCCTAGGACCTTGCACAAGTGATCATGCTCAAATAATAAACTGGAGAGGTTGGTCATTGAACCTATGATCATTAACAGCAAACATGGTCGATTCCTCCCATTTCGGACCAATTTGAAACAAGATTGCTCGAACCCTTAAGATCAATTTACTCGTAGTAATCGCCGGTACCAATGCTCTCACTAGCATTCAGATGCTCTCAGCACCCCTCAAATTCCTGGCACTGGAACCACTCGCTTTTCTTATCGAATTGTCATGTATTGAAATTCCCTCGGTGGGAATTATTCCCTTCCAGATTCTGAATTTTAAGTTCAATCTTATCTCAAGGGTCACGTGACTGCAATTCATTGTACCCTCCTGGTTGGTCAGGATGTATGTCGTGCTCACATCATTATTTTATGTTATAATTATAAATATATTATGCCTGTTGTTTATACCATTGATATTTAGCATGTTTATTGTATAGCCTCAATCCATTTTATCATTTTTTTATGTATGCAAAATATTATAAATATTATAAATGTATGTAAGCTACCTTATTCCTTTGGTTACTCTTTTGATGAATTCTGCGAAGTTTAAATAAATAAATAAATAAATAAATAAATAAATAAATAAATAAATAAATAAATAAATAAATAAATAAATAAATAAATTTGGTCCATAGATGTCACAAAAGTTATACTTAGGCCTACATGTACTTTGATCATTATTTTTTACTAAGATAAGTACTCAAGCGCAGTTATCAATCATTGAAGTCTCGTGAAACAAACAAACAAACAAAGAAACATATACACCAACAAACAAGTAAAAAGAAACAACTGAATTAAAATGATCTAGTTTCTTCTTATAAACTTTAAAAAGACATTTTAAAGAAACACAGTTGAACATTATTGGCAGGGTACTGCATTTAAAATCCTTTTAGATAGTACGTATAGTATTTTAACATATTCGAAGTCATTTTGTTCTACATTTCTTTCGTAACAAGAAAATATGAAGATTATACCCTGGTAAATCTGGCAAACACAAACTTCATATGACCCCTTACGGTTCAGAACACTTCTTTACAAAGTTCTGTTCAGTACTATGAGTCGTGTTGAATTATTCTTTTCAATGACAACAGATTATCTAGGTCAATAAGTTCATTTTGACCGATTTTCAAAAGAAACACAGACATTCACTACGAGTGTGAACAAATTAGCGTTACTATACGATGTTGCTTGTGGGCGGAGAGGCATATTTACAGAAAGAAGAACTAGTGTTGCATACAAAACAAACAAGCCGGCAGGCTTAATGACCTTTAAAAATCTGTGAACACCCTATGAACACTGGCTAATGTCAATTCACTGCTGTGTGCAATTAGCGTCACTCAGCTATGTTGTTTGTGGCAGAAGATGTAATTTGAAGTTATTTCTTCTCGGACCGGAAGTGACCCCATAATGACATTTGACAACAAATAAAAACACCACATATACACTGAGTAACGTCAATTGGTGTACGAATATACCATCACTGTGCTGTATTTGTCTCAGCTAATACACTTTTGAAGGTATTTGGTTTTACTCCTACGTTATTTGAGGCAGAAGTAGCATTTTGATTTGAAACCACGTTTTTTAAACATTGTGATTTGAAGGTCTGGAGTAAAAATAAGAGAGACAAAAATGGGACAACCATGTCCGGGGGCACAAAAGATCAAAATCTCCAAAACAAAGCGATATATCGAATAATCGACCAGCCTTAGTTCATGCGGATAATTTTATAAGTACTGTAGTGAGAATTACAATGAGTTTGGTAGTGATGATAGCAGTGCTGTATCGTTTGAGTCCGAACTTTTTTTGGACTCGGACTTGGCTTAGACTCGAATACCAAAAGACCTGCCTCGGCTCGGACTCGGACACAAAAGGACTCGGACTCGAAGCTGATTCTGGTTCGAGTCCAGTCCAATTAAATCCATGTAAAATGTGAAATGATTATCTAAATATGTCCAATTTGATCTATTTTGTTGACTTCACTTATTTGGCCATTTTCAAATTAATTGGGGGCTGTGATCTGTCATAATTATATCCAATATTCACCAAATATTTAGAGTTTATCTGTCACAATAGCAGAATCATATTATTGTTATCATTAATGAAATTATTGATAATAAATTTAATGCATAATTTTATAAAATATTTATGATAAAAATATCTAAGATTTCTTTTCATGGAACTTTCTAAAAAGGTGAATTCCTGTTAGTATTATTATTTATTATGACGATGATGATGATAACGATGAGACGATGATGATGATGATGATGATGATGATGATGATGATGTTATTTTTCTATAATGCATTTGAAAACATTAATTGCCCTTCATTTACATGTATGCTGCACGCTACTTAGTGACACTTCTTTACGGTCCCTGGGTGCAAAAAACCCAAAAAACTGCGAGTTTACATGTAGTTCACCCCCCCCCCCCAACACAACACACACACACACACACACCACCCCATGACTGCTGTTTTACTCTGTTTGATACATTTAGTTTTTACCAGGTGGTGGCCGCATTGCACTCCCTAAATTCAGTAAATTTTCATCGTCAACCGTGTAATTGAATGGGATTATTTTGAAATTTTAAAACGCTTGAAATATCACAAACAAATGGGCCTATGTTAATAAGTAATATAAATACAAGCTAAAACCGTTGGGGTTCGATAATGAACCCCACAAAACTAACCAAGTATATTGAAAATGCTATACGGCCGGGCGGTTTCACAAGTTGCCGGCTCGATCGTGTCATCCACCACCTGGTTTTTACCTTAGGGGTTACCTGACCTGTTCATATGTATGGGTCTTTGAAGTGAAGTGTGTACGATTGGTTGGTTGAGTCTTTGAAATGTCAACTGTGTGCATCGGGTGGGGTGGAGTAGGGTTTGGTATCGTGGGTGTGTATAGAGGGAGTGGTGTGTGGTGTGGTGTAGTGACCTTTGACCAATGACCTTCTCTTTCTACAAATTTATCATCAAAATGCCATAAAATTATGCGGAAACATTCAAATTTTCCTTTTTTCAGCAAACTTGTATTGCACATTTTCAAATTAGAAAGAAAATATAAAATTTTGTTCTATTTTTTGGAAATGTTCTACCCGATGACCCATTTTTTCAAAATGTTATACCAAATGACCCCTTTCTTTCAAGATTTTATAACCAATTACTCCTTTTTCATTTTATTATACCCAATGACCCATTTTAGTAGCAACAAATATGTTGCTACTAAGCGATGCCAGTAGGCAGATACCTGTCACATTAAAGTTAAATGACCACCCCCCCCCCTCCGGGTGTGGACTCTGACCGAGTCCGGACTCGGGTTTTATTTTTATTGGACTCGAACTTGGCCCAGATTCGGCACCCCTGGACTTGGACTCGAGTCCGGACTCGGACACAAACGGATTCGGCTCAAATTCCTTAGAGTACGTACACACGCAAAGAAAGGAGATTCGTGCATGGGCACACTTGTGGTGAAATTGTGATTAGTGAATGTACATTTGATGTATGAATTGCGTAACACAATTTCAGGAGTATCAGTTTTCAAGCAACTGCCTGATTTCCAACTTACTCCAAATTTCCGCAATTTTATTTATTTTCAGCACGTTTTTAGGCTTTATAGCCCAAATTGGCGCACCTTTTCAGAGTTTTCCTGCGACAGTGCATGGAATTGCTATGGCACTTGAAAACAGCAGTGGCGTAGCCGCGTAATGGAAGCATGTCCCAAAATGCAGTCGCAATCACGCCAGCATTGCTTGTACCAGTATAAGACCAGTACTAGACCTTGAAGGTGGTCAAAAAGTTTCAGTTACGCAACACCAATTAAAACCACTTGTCGACAAAGGAGATAACTAGACATGTACATAACCATGTAACCACTCTGCCATGTTATTTGTGCCTGAACAGGCATTTTAAAGGAATTTTGTTTGGGACCGGAAGTCACTCCTTAATAACATTTATAATAACACAAATAATATCACATAAACATTAGCTAACCAAAGTTCCTGCTGTGTGACTGTGCTTTGTATTGTATACCTCGACTGCTTACATTAGACCCAGTTTTAACCACCGTTTATCAGCGAGAGCTGGAGAGATTTGACCTCAAATCTGTGTATAAGTCATAGACACTGTAATATCAATGCATGTGTGCAAGTTGTGTCACTGTCCTACGTAATATATGGGAGAAGAAGCATTTTGAAAGTATTTCGTTTTTTTACCAGAAGTGACCTGGACCGACTCACAGTGCAGCATCACAAATACAGAAGTCTCAATGCGCTTTACAGAGCACTACAGTAATGGATATTGACCTTTAATGGCCAATTTTGTCAATAACGAAGCATTTTAGACAGTGAAAACGATTCCTTTTTTTGACTTGCTATTGCATGACGAGCAATTTGAGACCATTTGCGTTGAAATCGGAGCATTTTTCATTTTTGGCCCCTGTGTGGCCAAAAACAAACCTGACCACCGCCCAAAATTTGACCTTTTTGCTTATAAATTTGACCACTGTGTTGACCTTTAACCTTGAATATGGGCGGAGTGCCGGGAAATATTTTTTGTTAACATCTTGAATGTATTATAGGACTATAAAAGGAAACTAAAAAAGTTGCTTTGGTAGAGTCCGGGGGTGCACATTAAAACCTTGTAGATACCGGACTACTATTCATAGCGATGTGCCTGTTATTCGCACGTGCATGTTCGCACCATTGAAGTGCAAACAAGGGCGTCTTGCAGAGGATGATTTGAGCACTTCCCCCAACAAGTCTTGCGGTTAGCACAGCTGTGTGAGTGAACATGACACCACTGCCCGCCCACTGCGTACACACGTGCATGGTTAAATTTGAATTTGGACAGATATATTTACAATAAAAACACCTTCAAAAAGTGGTCGATTTCACATTTTATGTTATCTACAGAAGGTGTGAATTATCCTTCATGCATACATCACTTTAGATCTGAAATCGACCAAGTAATAACGACACACGGGCAATTCTAAAACAACATCTTTTGCACAGAGTTTAATGGGATTTGAAAAGTAAAGTGGCAGTTGAAACTCTAGTGATAACACTTTTACGGTGCATGATGGGGCTTCCTTAAATCATCCTCTGGGCGTCTTGCCTGCTATTCGCACCACCACCATTGTGTGAATAAAGAGCAACCTGCCCGTCATTTGCATCACCATGGTGTGTCGAGTGCGAGTCGGGTATTTGCATGAAAATGCTAATCATAGTATATAGGTTAGGCCTAAAGATAAAGTTGCAATATTGGGTGAATCTGCATTAAAACGCATCAATGTGATCTCCTGGGATGCGTAAGCGTAACATCGTGCAGTTATTGTTAACTACATGTATGCACACAACACAGGGGCACTCACATAGGTAATTGACTCGTACTACTGTCTGTTCAATTAGCTTAGATTCTTGAATTTTTAAGATATTTGAAAAAATAAAAACTTGTGGCCAAATTCATCAAAGAAAAGTGTTAGCACAGCCTAAGACCTAACATGATTTATGCTTTTCAATTCCAAAGTTCAATTTAAAACCCCATTTCTTTTCAATTTTGCCTCATTTTAGGCAGTTACTTAGGTCCATCGAAAGGGTTCGCGACCTTTTTACAAATCGAATGGGACGGTCCATTCTCAAAATAGGGCATAGACCCTATCCAATTTAGCAAAACAATCTGTCCACCAATCTGTTCCTGCCATTTCAATTGTTATACCGTTCCGGTTATTGGATAGGTTCTATAGGTGATGATGGTCCACCGGTTTTTGTTACAAGAAAATATATGGCGCGATTACGATTTATGCATAGGCCCTAATATTATTCTAAGAATTATTTTTTCATAAACAATGACATTAAAATTATGGATTTCGTTCTTATTTCAACTGGTTTACAATGTAAATTGAGTTTTGTTTAATACCGCCATTCCTTCCCAAGAATATCAGCATTCGGTTGACATTTTCAGATATCAGTGACTTTACAAGAATTGTTTTCTGTAATCTGATTGTTTTAAATATATAATATTTTCTCGTACAAAAGTTCTTTTGTTTCACAGTTTCTTTTCAGTTTGTATTCAACAAACAAAACAAAATAACAAATTGAAAATAAATCTATAGCTTTATAATAGGCCTACAGGCCTACACCTTCTCAGACCCATTCTCAGACCCATTCGCACAATAAAAAATAACTAACTAACTAAATAAATAAATAAATAAATAAATAAATAAATAAATAAATAAATAAATAAATAAATAAATAAATAAATAAATACGCACGGAATGTATTTATATAAGCTGGGCCTTTTGTCTAGAAAACCTTAGTTCATAAATAATAACGTAATGTTTCAACAGTACAGTCTAAACGCAGGACAACCGATTCTTTTGTTCTGCTTAGTCGCGCTAAAAGTCGATCTATACATGTTAAAATCAGCACAATTCCGAAATACACCTTTTTGCTATGAAATTTATTTTCTCGGTCAAATATAAAGCAAATTTTTTTTTTTTTCAGTAATGTCAAATAACAACATAGTGCTTGGATGAACATTTTTTTTAAATCCTGGTGTTAAAATTAAGCATCAAATTGTGTCTTTTAGTGTGATATTTTTTATTTTTATAGGCCTTTAGTTCGCCCGTGAGCTTTTTACAGAATTCATTTTTAGCGTCTCAAACTAATATAGTTTGCTAAAGAAAGATATTTCCCACCTCTGTAAAGCACATCGTGTGGGTCTATATATTATAGTTTTGTCAGAATTTCCGTTTTGATTCCATAATTTTTGACTACCAGCTGAAATATTTTCAAATCCACTAAAGGCACTAAAGGATTGGTGCGGCATTATAGGTGTCATCTCTATAGTAATTCTATAACAATGGAGGATGGAGGTTTGTTTCTCATCAGCTACAAGCACTGACCTTTTGGCCTGCAAGATGACCCATGTGCACTTATTTGTATTTTTACTGTCCATAACTCAACTTTCATAACAGGCTATTATGAAGGCTCTATGGCGACTTTGAAAAATTGACCTTTCTGAGCTGAAAATTAGAGGCCATCTTGGGTTTGAAGGTCAAAAATAGGCCAAATCATTATTACTTGTAGATTTACTGTCCATAACTCAACTCTGCAGTCACACAGAGCTTTCATTAGTGGCTATTGTAAAGGCTTTGAAAAATTGACCTTTCAAAGCTGAAAATTGGCAGCCATCTTGGATTTGAAGGTCTAAAATAGGCCAAATCATTATTAATTGTATTGTTACTGTCCATCACTCAACTCATCATGATTAGAGCTTTAATTCCTCATTTTGATTCAATTAGGCCCATTTAAGTTAATTTATTCCATTATTGCTCATTTCCACCGATACTATAAATTTCGAAGTTAATCAAATGTTTCTTCTTTATTACATTTATGATTGCAGGAGACTTACGACTAAGTGGATACCCAGTTTTGGCTCCGTTTACAGGACTCCTGCAAATATTCTTCAAGGGCCAATGGGCAGTTGTTGGGAAGGACAAATTTGGTTCAAATGACGCAAATGTAGCATGTAATCAACTGTTTGGTGTTGGTAATTATGGCGGTACCAATTATGACGAGGACGAATTTTGGATTCAACATAAGTATCCTGTTCTCGTGGATAATTTCAACTGCACAGGGACAGAACAACGTTTAATAGATTGTGGTTACGAATATCCTCCTGATGAAATCGCTGCCGGATATGACTTACCCGACGACTCGCAGTATCTCACATGCAACGTTGAAGGTATTTCTTATTATGGTTGGCAAGTGATGGATGTATTTGCAACAATAACAAATAAATCCACAAAAAGCAAAAAGCACAATCAAGTATGTTTCCCGTAGGCAGCGCGCATTTTATTTATTTTTGGTGAATTTCGTTTCTGATACACTCGCTAACGCGGGATGACGAGTTTAGCTATACATGTAGTATCCATTCCGTGATCATTCTTGGCATCTTTGTAGACGTCAAAAATTTGTATTAATTGAAATCGCCGAAATTATTCCATAATAAAGAAACTTTATAAGACCTGATTATAATGAATTTCATGTGGAAATTGTTGAAAACGGAGTTTGTATGCAATAATATGTCGCTGTCAAATGACATCTGAAAGAGACTAGCTTGGCTTTACGTTACAAAGGCTATACTATAAATGGCCAAGTGGTCCAAAAAACGTATAAGATAAACGTGTAAGGTTACACGTGTAAGATTGCATCTTATACGCGTAAGATTGCATCTTATACGTGTAAGAATGAAGCGGGATTTTAAATTGACGAATCACAGAGTAAGAAATCACAAACAACCAATCATCTAACGCGTAACAAACTTCAACCAATAATAAGTAGATACGTTTTGTGATTTGTAACACCCACGACTTCTTATACATGTAAGATTTGGATTTTAGTGATGGATGATACGTGATATTATTGGCGGCGTACCGAGGATAAGAAAATCGTCACCAAAATCGTAAATGAGGCATTTTCTTAATGTTTGTATAAGCGCTACAATGTCCAGTATTTTATGACGAATCTCTGTCATGAATTGTTCCTACTGCTTGTCCGTCATGGTCACAACCCGATTTATCTCACTTTTTGGCTACTTTTTCAGTTATCTGGGTCAATTAATACTCATTTAAAAATGTCAAGAGGTGGTGGTAAAATAATCACGTTTGCGAAAACTACCGCGGTGCAGATCGATTTTGAGGCTGAGATTATTCGACACTTGTCATACCAGTCAAATCGGAATACCGTCCATCCCTAATAGGCAATTCTTACGCGTATAAGAAATGCTATGGTGAGATTTCATTGGTCGAAGATGAATACGCGTAAGATGATAGGTTGTTTGGGGTTTAAATATAAATTCTTTATTATCATTCGTCAATTTAAGCATCCCGCTAGATTCTAAGACGTGTAAGATGCGATCTTGGAAAAATTTGCATACAATTGGGGATTGACATGAATAACCCTAGGATATACGCTAAATGGACAATTTCTAGATACTTCGACTGACATTTCACTGTCTTGCTTCCATGGAGAAATTTTCCCGATAGAAGGGCGAAATTTTGAAAAACTTTAAATTGAGTAACGATGACAAGTATGACAAAATTAAAATATTATCCTAAAACATATTGAATCACGTTGGAACTGGAAATATTGAACAAATCAGATTATGAGAAGAATTAATCACTATGCGTACTTCTCAGCAAATGTACGATTGAATGTGATACAAAATGTACAGCTGAATGCAGCCTAAAAGTATCAATGTTGGATGTTGAGCTCAATGTCATCCTGGAGTCTTATCGTGATTTCTGACATCTATATGAAATTTCCAAGAAGTAATAAATTAAATTGCAATCAACAATGGTCTATACAAGTCAAATATCCCATTATTTAATAACATAATCATCAAATGACTTGAAAAGTAGTTCATTGAAACTGTGATTCGTTGAAACTGTGATTTCTGAAAGAAGTTATTGCCAAAATAACTCATCATGGCGGATTGGTACTAATATACATGTAAATTCGACTAATATAAATGCACGGAGAGTGATCGCTCACGAATGAATATTTGTTTTGAACATTTCAGAGGCATTTTATTTTGATAAAGAGGCATTCATACTTGGACCTTCTCAGGACTCCGGTGTACTTCTCCACCGATTTAACATGCTGGCTACAAATCCAGCAATATCATCTGCCGGTTAGTATATTTATATTATAAGACTATTATTTATATATCAAGAAATTAGTTGCAAAAGACCTTACATCCACCTGTGACTGAAATTGGGTTATTGGCATGACATTATGGTGTGGGTAAAAATACACATTTTGGTGGTTGCTTGACCTTCATACCACCTTCCCTTCCGGAGATATCGTATATTTCTCGTTTGGGAAATCTTAGGGAATTTCCCGAAATCTGAACACAAAATGCATATAAAACAGTTTGATTTTTAATTTGTTGATGTACAATAGTAGCATTGGATGGCCTTTAACTCTTAAAACCAAAAGGAACTGTTTTTGGTTTACTATGTTTAAAAAAAATCATTTTAATTGACAAAAGCTTTTGCAGTTCGGAAAGTAATTTTTTTTTATTTTGAAAGCAATTATAAAGTTTAAAAAAAATAGGGCAAAAAATGGGCTGACATTTGATTGGTAAAATTTGATTGCAAAGGTGGTCTCTAGAAAATGGGTAAATTCATTTTGCTGCAAAAGACCTTACATCCACAAAAGGCGCGATATAAAAGAAATACTAAAATAAGTACGAAGGCTTGAAAATTGTACCAAACATATTTTTGTAGTTTCTTTTCATCAACACTTTATCCAAAACCAAAATGAATAAAATCGAGTAATAATTGCACCCATCAATTAAAGAAGCTGTTTTTCACAAAAAGTGGATGTAACGGCTTTTGCAACTAAGCTTTTCATATATAGTAGATACCTAATATACAACAATGGAAAAGGCAAAGGAACAACTAGGCGTAAGGTATTATTGACCTCGATACATTATGACGCAATACCGCAGTCATCGAGCAAATATAGTAACCGTACAGAATTTTTTGGACCCTGGTTAATGTATTTTAGGCGGTTTTTGATCTTTTTTGGACTTTGATGGCTAAAAAATTATGAAACAAAAATGATGTAAATATGCAGCGTAACTCGGTGTATGGTTTGAAATTGGCAAATGCATAACCACCGTTCGAGGCCTTTTCCGTGAACATAATATAGCTCTAGTTCTTCTTATTATTCAGATATTATGCTACACCGTGTTTCTCTTGAGAACTCTGTACCAACCACCATGACAATAGACTTCGCACAGACTCACAGCAAGAGTGAAGCAATCATTGACATCCCTCCTTGTTCGGACAGTGACTCTGACAATCCTGCTATTTGGGAGTTGACTGTCACACAATCATCTAATCCTGACGCTCTATTACAACCGAACCCATCGTTCGTTTACGTTTTCTGTAACAAAATTCGACGCGGTATGATATTCTTTCCTTTTCCTTTTTCTACGATTGTAGCCTATTCACCTTTTCGGTAAATCCCAAAAGCCTTTGCGGGTAGACCTGAGATGTCGTCATTTAACGTCACGCTGATGTACACGTCGATTAACGAACATTGTTACTACGCATTTGAAAGTCGCGAAGTGCGCAGTAGCGATGTGCGCATCGGGGCGATGACATCAGTAGATCTAATCGCAAAAGATTATGGGATTAATCGAAAAGGCGAATTCATAATTATATAATTTGCCCAAGATGGCGTTGTCATGTTTGGACCCACCCTCGCTCACATAACAGCCTACCCGCACACGCCCATCCCACCCCGTAACCCATCGCAACACACTTTACCGATATGCAACGCCTACATGTATCCTAAGAATGTGGAAGATGCCAAAGTCCGCAATGTTGCGAGTTAATTACAAAACATATTTCTCCTGTAAGTCCTTTGAGTGTACTAACACTTCCATTTGAAGGCGACGAATAATGACTAGAATAAAATCTTCTGTATGCAAAAGTATGGTAACTAATATTTGGAAACTTGGGATATATGAACTAGTGATATGATATGAACTTCGGGCCAGCGATTTTAAGTGTTCGTTTCTTAAAAAGAAAGAAAAAGAAAACAAAACGTACACGTTTTCCATTCTCCGCCGCCATTTTCCTACTACTATACAATGTTTCCCTGATTATGCTGCAAATATTAATTTTCTTCGATCTTTCGTCAATCTTTTGTCAAAGCGGACAAATAATACGACAAATGAGGTAGAATCAAATAGTACCGTCTGCATTTGCGTGTCGTTTATGGAGGCCAGCTTAATGACCTCCAGCTTATTTTTGCTATGCGCCCGCACAACGTCGATTCAAAGTATACTGCGCCAATAAAGTAGCCTCCCACTTGGAAAAATAATCACAATTTCCAAACTGAACAATATTGGGGAAAATTTGTTATTTTAATAGACGCACTATCTAATCCTGCACATTATGACACCATATTGAATCCAATGTGAATTCAAGAAGCAAAGTTACAAGCGTTTGATTAGACGAAGGTCCAGTTTTAAAAGTGACAAACTGGCCTATACAAAACTCCACAGACTAGACATCTGATTTGAGAGTGGTGAATGGCTAATTTATGCGTTTGGCTTTAATTTAAAACAAAAGAAGCAAAGGAAACTGAAGCAAAATAACTGACAAATAAAATGAAAGTTATGAAAAGTACAGAGAAGTAAAAACTGCTTTTAATAACGCTTCATTGAAGAAACTGTGTTGTCTCTTTGTTGGAACTGGACCTTCGCCTTGTATAGGCCATTTTGTCACTTTTAAAACTGGACTTTCGTCTATTCAATTGCTTGTAACTTTACTTCTTGAGGTCACATTGGATTCAACGTGGTGTCATAATGTGCAGGATTAGATAGTACATCTATTAAATAAACAAATTTACTCCAATATTGTTCAGTTTTGAAATTGTGATTATTTTTCCAAGTGTAAGGATACTTTATTGGCGCAGTATATATTGTTGTTTGCGTTCTGCGTAAACTCACGCTAAACACTGCATGAAACGCAAATTGTTTGTTCGATTTTTGGGGTAAGTGGCCTTCATCTGTTCATGAGCGACAAACCAAGAGTGCGGACTTACCATAGCGCTACGGTATGGTGCAATTTTGAGGCTAGGCGGTAATCTTTAGGTTTAATATATTTGACTGCGACAAATTATAGCTGCGTTTATCGTAAAGTAAAATTTTAATTTGTGTATTCATCGGACAAGAGCACTAGACAATAGTACCAGTTAGAATACTGCCGCAGCAGATGAAGGTAATTATGGTGAAAGAATCGGGATATTTTGAGATGCTTTTAGATACTATATTGCAATAAAGGATACAAACAAAATGAATAACACATATTTTGTTCCGTCTTAGCTATTTACACGATAGAACAAGCCGCTTATCGTGTGGCAGAGACGACTCGAGAACTCCTAGTAACTGTAGTTAGATCAGGTGATGCTATTGATGGCCCTGGTTATGTAGGTAAGTTGTTGCTACCTATGAGTTTGTTACTTTCTCATTATCTTCTTGTAATAATCGAGTATAGAAAATAAATGAGTCGATTGAAATAATTATACACTTAAAACATGAGTGAATCCGACTCAAATTGTGTTATGGCTATTCATGAGGTCGCTCATGGCTAATTAAATATCTGCATATTCATACAATTTTTGGAAATTATTCTTTTTGTGGATTTCGTCAATTGATAATCAATACATTAATAATCGATAGATAAATCAATCAACCAATAATCAATCGATAATTATCAATCAATAATCGACTGATGAATCAATCAATTTATCAATAATCAATCGACAAATCACAGTAAACACGCATTCAGCTTAATTGGTGCTCCCGAAAGGTTTCATCGATAATCTAAGCTCTCGACAGCCAAATAGGCAGGGAAATAAGCAAATGAACAGTGAAATGACGCGCTTTTTTACAATAAATATAAAAAATGTTGGTGTATTTTTTTTCATGAAAAGAAATTTGATATTCTTTATAACCAACAACCAATGGTCTAGTGATCAAGTGAAATCACTGTACTTTGTAATTTGTGGAAACATCAACATATTTAAGGTATTTGTTTACACACCAGAAATGACCCCTAAATGACCTTTGACCATAATGCTGTGTACATCCCTTAGACACTGGTTATAGATGATGAATGCGTGCAAGTGACATCATTGTGTTATGTAGTTTGACCCCAAATGAAAAGTACCATATATTTACGATGTAATAACAAGTCATGTGTGAACATACCGTTACTCTGCTGTTTTTTCTGGCTAAAAAAATGTTGAACGTTTTTGGTTTTTGACCAGAAGTGACCCCTTAATGGCATTTTTGGTTTCTAACCAGAAGTGGCCCCTAATGACCATTGACCCCAAATGAAAAAATACAATATATTTACTATGTAATAGAAAGTCTTGTGTAAACATATCATTACTCTGCTATGTTTGACTGGCTACTAAAAACACCATATATTTACTATGTAATAGCAAGTCATGTGTAAACATATCATTGCTCTGCTATGTTTTACTGGCTAATAAAAAAACATATATTTACTATGTAATAGCAAGTCATGTGTAAACATATCATTGCTCTGCTATGTTTTACTGGCTAATAAAAAAACATATATTTACGATGTAATAATAAGTCATGTGTGAACATACCGTTACTCTGCTATGTTTTTCTGGCTAAAAAAATGTTGAACGTTTCTGGTTATTGACTGGAATTGACCCCTTAATGACCTTTGATCTCAATTCTGTGTATAAATTTTAGACACTGCCTATAGATGATGCATGTGTGCAAGTGCCGTCACGTTGTAATGTAATATGTGGAAGAAGAAGCATTTGTAGTGAAAATCAAAATGTTTGGTTTCTAACCGGAAGTGTCCCCTTAATGACCTTTGACCCCAATTTAAAAAAACCATATATTCACTATATAATAGCAAGTCATGTGTGAACATACCGCTATGTTTTTTCTGGGTAATAAAAGATATTGAACGTTTTTGATTTTTTTTACCGGAAACTTCCGGTAAAAATTGGGATCAAAGTTCCTTAAAAGGAACTTTGATCCCAATTCTGTGTATTACTTTTAGACACTGGCTATAGATGATGCAAGTGTGCAAGTGCCGTCACGGTGCTATGTGGAAGAAGTAACATTTTTAGTGAAAATCCACGTTTTGTGTCATCTGTGGCCCCACCCAATAGTCCTAGTGACAAAGTATGGTCAACATGGCTGAAAGCATGTGGCTACGATGACTGATCATAATGTTGACAGAAGAAGAAAGAAAGGAAGAAAGACGAACTAGATCTAGCTATAGATCTAATCCTAGCCGTAGCCGTTAAGCAGAAATGACGCCTAAATGACCTTTGACAAAATGACCCTTAAACTTTGACCTTAATATTTTTACGTTAAAAAGTGAGCTGTTGTAAACTGCTTATCCACAAAAATAACCTGTTAAGGGTGGTCTTAAAGGTCAGGTCTATAGCGAAAACAACATCATATCATTGGCAAGCTAATATTATGAGGACAATGAAAATGACTCCTTTTTTGAGAAAATAAGACGTTTAAAATTGATATTCCGCAAAAACCAACTTAAGCGGTGAGTTCCTTCGAACGAGACAGATTTAGCCTAGAAACAAGTTGACGTCATGAAATGAGATGTGCCCGCTGTGAGAAAAGGGACTATAAACGCCCTCAATGGACAGAACGTATACTGTTGCTGTTCACAGAAAAAAATCCAAATTAAGTATTACAAACAACGCTCTGCAGGGTCTATTGTTCTATTGTTTCCGATTAGAGCGCTGACATATTTGAAAATGTTGCCAATCAATATTCATGAGAGTGTACATTCAACGTCTAGTTTGCGAAATTGGGTGAGTTGTGTTTGGTAGGTGTGAAATACATCTGACTGGGCGTTTTAATTACGTAACGAATAAAGGCATTGACATAGTCGAATGTATATAGTTATTATATAGGCCTAATAATTATTATTAAATGTATTCATCATTCCTTTCTTTTCCCTTCTCTGTACTTATTCTTTCCTAGGCCTACATTTTATCACTCCCTCGCTCTCATTGTCCGCTCTCACCCACCCTCTCTCATTCTCATCATACTTATCTCATTTCTTGCAGAGTTTGTGGTATACAGTATGTGGGAGAAACTAAGACTGCACTTAAGAAGCGGTTTTATGGACACAGGTCCACTGTCAAAACCAAGAAGCTTGACACCACTGTTGGTAATCACTTTAACCTCCCCAACCACTCCATCTCCGACATGATCCTACAGGGCATTGAGTCTTTAGGTAACCGCCCCGACACCGTCCGTGCCAGCATGCAGGGAGAATTCTGGATGAAGCGCCTTTGTACCATCCAGCCACACGGTCTCAACATCCAAGAGGGAAACGACTAATTTGTTCTTCATCATCATAATATTTTGCCCCCCATATTTTTTTCTTCCAATTATTTTTTATATATTTTTCCTCCACTTTATTATTTTAGTTTTTATTTCCTATTTACATCTATCATTTTGTTATATGTTCATGTAGTTGCCATTCATTTTCATATTTCTATTCAGCCCATTGTCATCATTCATATCCTTATCCCTATTTCTTCCATTCATGACATCCCACTTCCTGCCCCTATTGATGTTTCCCAAATAACACTTATGTCTTCTATTGTCTTGCTAATTTCCTTTTCCTTTATGTCCATGTCCCTATATATGCATGTTTGTGTGTTATCTTGTCACTCTGCCTTTGATAAAGATCCTGCTATGATCGAAAGCTCAAACTAAATATTTTTAACATGTTTAGAATGTTGTAAGGATCATTCCTGTTGAATTTGAGCTCGATCAAAAAAATGTTGATATTTGACCTTTGACCCTAAACTTTGATATTTGGGGTCATAAATATTGTATCATGTTTAGAATGTCGTAAAGATCGTTCCTGTTGAATTTGAGCTCGATTGGCCTAATTTTAAAATTTGACCTTTGACCCCTAAACTTAGACCTTTGGGGTCACAAATATATTTAGCATGTGTAGGATGTCTGGATCATTTCTGAGCAAGTGGCATCAACAATGTTACATGTAGCAGATATGAATTTGACCCCTTAATGACCTTTGACCCCAAACCGGAGAAAAAACTTTTATGCACCTGTTAAGGTCAATGCATGTGTGTAAGTACCAACTTTGTACTACTTAATTTGTGCGAGAAGTAGCATTTTGAAGGTATTTCATAAATGACCGGAAGTGACCCCTAAATGAACTTTGATCCCAAATCGGAAAGCAACTTTTGTGTACCATGTAAGGTCAATGCATGTGTGCAAGTCCCAACTCTGAGCCATAAAATTTGTGGAAAGAGTAGCTTTTTAAGCTGAAATCATCCAATTTTATCATTATTATGTTATGGATCCCATATTTTTACACACTTGGATTCATGAAAACATAATAATGGTCATTATTATGTTTTCATGAATCCAAGTGAAAATATTGGATCCAAAACATAATAATGATAAAATTGGATGCTTTACGCCCAATATTTATTGGTTTCGCTATGACTTTTAAAATATTGGACGAGACGTAACAATGTTTTAAAACTCATAGCACGACCAATAAATATGGGCTCAATCGATCCAATTTTATATCAAAATCGGCCTCAGCATAAAGGAGCAGTGGACGTGTTGCCAGAAGAAAGAAAGAAAGAAACTAGGTAAAAAAAGAAACTGTTAGATTTCAAGACCTAGTCACGGCTAGGTAATGCACAGCGCCGATGGCGGCTGTGCAAATAAGAACGCGGAAAACAGGCTAGGATGCACAGCGCCGATGGTGGCTGTGCAAGAAGAAAGAACCTGTAAGAAAAAAGACACAGCCGTAGAACGCGGTAAAAAGAAAGCACTGCGCCTGAAGGTGACAGTGCAAAGAAACAAAGAAGAATAACACGGTAAAAAGAATACACGTCGCCTGAAGGCGGCAGTGTAAAGAAAGAACTAGATCTAGCAAAAGATCTGAACCTAGCCGTTAAGTATAAATGACCCATAAGTGACCTTTGACGAAACGACCCTTAAACTTTGACCTTTAGAGATAACGTGACCCCTGGGTAACGGATGGGGTCAACTGTATCTGTATTGTGTTTAGGATGTCACAAGGATTACCCCTGATGAAGTTTAGCTCAATCGGAGCTTGTTTGTAGATTTTAACCTTTGACCTTGAACTTTGACCTATGGGGTCGAGACTATCATAGACGTCCCCGGTCACTAATGTTGTATTACTCTAGTAATAACGGATAGCCAATTTGGCAACATTTTAAGTATTTTATCGAGTGCCAGAAATGACCTTAGATGATCTTTGACCCCAAATCTGTGACCCTGTAGTAAACATCAGTCAATGGCCATGAACGTGTGCAAGTGACACCACCTAGCAATTTCACACATAGCAGATATGAATTTTTGAAATTATTTAGACTTTGACCGGAAATGATCCCTTAATGACCCCGCCCTTTATCTGTGCACAGCCTATAGACACAGAATAAAGTTAAGTCACATGACTTAACCATGTCATCATCGCATGTAATTTGTGGAAGGAGTAGCGTTTTTGTGAAATCAACATGGTCAAGACAAAAGACAGGCAAAGTGTACCAACCTTTTTTCCTGGGTTGTAGATCTAAACCTATATAAGGGCCTACTTTGATGTTGGTCAGGCGCGTTGAGGTGATGTGAACAAATGATTTTGCAAGATCGACAAAATATGTGCGCATTCCATCACCCCTATGCACCGCGCCCTTCATCAGCACCAATAGAGATTAGCCATGGGTATAGGCGTATATCGTAGGGGATGGGGATAAAGCCCCTCCCCCAATATATTGCTAGGGGATGGTCCATACAATCAGCACCCTCATGTTGATACCTGTATGTGGGTTTCTGACCAAATTAACCTCATATTTGGCCATATAAACCTGAACATTTGTGCGCGCTTAAGGCGTCGTGCGAATTTAATCCACTGTTGTATCAGACTTTACCAGTTTATAGCTTCAATATGGTAAATTTTTCGCTCGCTTTGCGCGCAGTTGTAGGACGAACTGACCTTGTCACCAAAATGTGCTGAAATATTTACAACCCCATCCCCAATGTTAAATAGAAATCTCACTGGCCATAGGGCATGGTGGTAAGTCAGTCCCTTCCCCTGCTCAGAAATGCTGTGACAATATTGACGCCAAATTAAGCCAATTTTGCAACATTTAACGTTAACACCATCACGAATCTCACAAAATGAGAGTTAGAATTTCATTTGTTCTATTATGTAAATTATAAATATGAGTGCTAGGGCAACTCTTCTGATGCCTGGAATAAGCACAGTGCCGGATTTACCATTTGGTCAGATTGGCCCGGGCCCAGGGCCTCCAAAAATTGCCCTGTGCATCTCCCTTTTAAGCCGGCAAAATACCATTTTTTGGGCCAAAATAGGATAAGATTCTAAAATTTATCGCGCTTCGCGCGCACTGGCTTCTTGTATAGTAAAGTTCACTTTCACTTTGGCCTAAAATTTGCGCCCTTTTGCGCGCAAATGTCCCGGCAAAATCTTGCATCAAAACAAAAACTTAGTTACTTGAGTGCCTCCAATTTTGGACTGGCCCCGGCCCCGGCCCACACAAAGGTAAATGAATAAGCATAAAACTCATGATCATGAGCTGGATCAAAATACAGGGACTAAATAAACCAAAAGTTGTAGAAGGCCTGTGCATCTTCCTTTGGCACGATTTTGTCCTCAATTGTATTCATTTTAGCATTAAAATAACATTGTTTTTTGCGCGTTCGCGCGCATTTATCTCGGTAATATTCTTTTAGTAGCAGATCAGTGGGACGATTGGGAAATTTTGTCCCTGGCTCGGTGACTCCGTACATCCCCTTTGAATTTTAGCATTAAAGTAGCAAATTTTCGCGAGCTACGCGCGCACTTTATCAAAATTTCAAGCAATTTTCCCCGGTAAAGGAATTCTGGGACAGCTTAGAAACATTTGAGTTACAGTGTGGGGAGGGGTGTCTTCTATCCGAAGAGCCATGGGTGCCAATCATACGAAGTTGCGCAGGGGCCTGCAAAAAGGAAATCCGGCCATATACCAGCAAAATTTATTTGTCGACACCTCCCTGGGACAATGGACTATAGCCCTCATAATATTATAACACTATAGCCCTCATAATGACAATAAACAGCCCCTCATTAGCTATACTCGCAATAAACTTTGGCAACTTAAAGATAATTCTGTGGCAGTAACATCTAGTGTGAAATGTACACTTAAAGAACTTGGCATACAAAAACGCAATAGAGGTCGCAGAGCAGGTTCCCATATTCATCGTAAGATTCCTGTTCATGTTTCACATCACAGACCTATAGCTGCATACCAGTATGAAGATTACGTTTCTGACAGTAACATTGTCTTAGACCCCAATGCCAGTGTTGATTCCGGGGTTCATTCTGATTTGACTCTAAGGTCTGCCGTTTGTAGACCAAGAATTTTAACACCTATTGCATGTGTTGCTGAACAGTCAACCCCCCGCAAATATGACTTTCCTGCTGTATTGCTGACCAATGCACGATCCTTGGTTAAGAAGATGGATGAGATGGAAACTATCCTTAAACTTGAGAATATTGATATTGGTGTAATCACAGAGTCTTGGTTTCACCCAGAATTACCTTGCTCCATGTCATCAATCAACACCTTCTTCGGCAACACCTACTTGAATCAATGGACTTGTTACATGTTAAATATCCGGACATTAATTTCGCCATTTTAGGTGATTTCAATAGAATGAACATTAATCTGATAACAAGATCTTACAATCTAAAACAAATTGTAAATTTTCCTACTCGTGAACAAGCTATACTGGACTTGATTATGACTGACTTTAGTAAATTTTATTCAGATCCATTACCTATGTCACCTGTGGGTAAGAGTGACCACATATGCATTGTTTGGAAACCCAATCCTTCCACCACTCGCAAGCATAAAAATACTTTTCGAGTTGTCCGCACCTTTAAAGATTCCCAAATCAGGGAGTTCGGCACTTGGATTCAAGATCAAAACTGGTCTAATGTGTTTGAAGCCAACAATACTCAGGAAAAGGTGGATGCTTTTTATGAACATCTTAACAGTGCAATGGAGTCATTCTTCCCACATGTCAAAAGTAAAGAACCATGACAATGATAAAAGTGGATTACCCCGAATTAAAAAATTGATTCGGGAACGCCAAGCAGCCTTTCTGGCTGAAGACAAAACTCAGTGGCGTCAACTTCGCAATAAAGTCCAACGTGAAATTGCTAAAGCTAAAATTAATTATCATGCTAACTCTGTCCGGAATTTACAACATAAGGACCCACGTAAATGGCACCAACAAATTAAAGTCATGACTAATGACACAAAGGCTGAGCACAACATACATGTCCCTGGTATTCAGAATTCTGATCATGTCAGTATTGCTAACAGCATCAATGATCTGTTTGTGAATGTGTCTTCCAACATCAATCCTCTGGATAACACTAAGCTTCCATCTTATTTACCAGCTTACAAATCACCACCTCAATTATATCCATGGGACGTGTATGCTGAGCTCAGCAAGGTAAATCGGGGTAAAACATGTGGGCCTGATGGCATCCCTCCAAGGTTAGTTAAAGAATTTGCCTATGAGCTGAGTGTTCCCTTAACAGAGGTTTTGAACACCTCCCTCATTGAGGGAGTAGTCCTTCTCAATGGAAGAAGGCCATCGTAGTCCCAATACCAAAAACAAACCCACCAAGCATTGAGAAGCTACACCCTGTCTCACTTACTGACTGCTTTGCAAAAATCGGGGAGGGTTTTATATCCAAGTGGGTTTTAGAAGATGTAAGTCATAAAATTGACCACCAACAGTTTGGTAATGTCAAAGGTGTGTCAACCTCACATTATTTAATTAGCATGCTTCACTTTCTTCATCAAGGCGCTGACAAGGCCAGCAACGTTGGCACAGTGGTACTCACGGATTTCTCAAAAGCATTTGACTTGATCGACCATACTCTGCTTATGGAGAAATTTATCCATATGGGGAGTCCGTGAGTCTATTGTGCCATGGTTGTCTGACTTTGTCAGCAATAGACAACAGTGTGTTCGTTATAAACATGTTCTTTCTGACTACAAAACTGTAAATGGAGGTCTCCCACAAGGTACAAAACTAGGCCCAATAGGCTTTCAGATCATAATCAATAATGCAGTTTCAAGCAGTGTGCATAAAACAAAATGTTGGAAATATGTCGACGATTTGACAATTGTTGAGAACTGCATCCATCCCAAACCCAGCCAAATTCAAGATGTTTTGGATGAATTCAGTGAATGGTCTGCCAATAATAATCTGAAACTTAATCCTTTGAAATGTCAAGCCCTACAGGTCTGCTTTAAGAGTAATCCACCCAATAATGTTATCAAAATCAATGACATTCCTCTCAACTTTGTTTCTGAGGCAAAAATTTTGGGTATTTGGATGCAGAAAAGCCTCAAATGGGATAGAAACATTGCTGAAATTGTGTCCAAAACTAATCATCGGTTGTATATGCTTAGTATTTTAAAAAGGTTTGGTTTTAATACCCAGGAATTATGTTCAGTTTATAAAGGATATGTTCGACCATTACTTGAATACGCAGATGTAGTTTGGCATTCCTCACTCACCACAACTCAAAATCATACTTTGGAGCAGCTGCAAAAAAGAGCTTACAAAATAGTTCTGGGCAAACTTTATGATGGTTATGACAACGCTCTTAATCTGTGCCAGCTAGACTCTCTAGCTGATAGGAGGGAGGACCATTGTCGTAAGTTGGCCGAAGGGCTTTCTGCTTCTATCCGAACAAAAGATCTCATCCCTCCTACCAGACTGGAGAGTCATGGCAGGGTCCTTCGCAATGCAAATCATATCTCTCAACTTTATGCAAGGACCGATCGTTTCAAAAACAGCGCTATTCCATACTTTATCAATTTATTGAATAACTAAGTGCCCAGAACTGTTTTGCATATTCTGACTTTTTTTAAATCTGTAATATTGAGCCAATTTGAGCCTTTTAATGCTGTGTATTTATAATGTTTTTGAATGACGTCTTGAATAAGTGCAATATTTTATTTCCAATCAACAGCAGTTGCTGTAGTTTTTCGTGTTAATATTGATAATGTATTTTTTAATGTTTAATTTTTTTTAATATTGTAAACCACTTGTAATTTGGCCTCAGGGCCACGATTTGTGTGTGAATAAAATATACTATACTATAGACTAGCGACGCCCTGATTAGAACAAAATCTTCTTCACCCATACAGAAATATCAACGATGGATTTTACGGAAGCTGAAGAAAGTAAGGATTATACCGGCATTTCTTCTCTACCAGTTGTATTCGGTAACGGGCAGACGACAGCGGAAATCTCGATTGAGATTATTGGGTGAGTGTCAAAAAGTTTTGTTTCGCTTAGGGTACTATAACAGTTTGTATGATTTTATCACATATTTTATGATATATGATTTTAAAACATAACATCATGAGACAGTTGAAAAAAACTTTTCTTAAACATGATAGAGATACAATCGGTATATTGTTTTCAACAATTTTAATACCTTGAATAATAGTGTTTTTGATATAAAAGCAGTATATTCCGAAAACATTTTATCACATTTTTCATTTTTAACAGTTCTAGACCATGTTTCGCTTATAACAAATATATCAAAACTTTTGCAAAAGTTCACAAAATCATTATCTTCGAGTTAAGACTCTGACAAACCATTTATATTCCATACCATAAACGAAATGAAAGTGTTCAAAAATGTTAAATGTTCATTTATCTCATTTTGTTTGCGGTGGGACCGGCCGTATCCCTATTTACTTTCAATTTCATTTGTTGCATCATTAACAATGTAGGTCTTCTTACTGTTATCTTTACCGGTAACTACTAATTTACAATACCGTAAGTCCGATCTTTTGATAGCTGGATCCTTGTCAAGTTGAAGTTCCTTTTTCTTGTCCAATAGGCGTCTTCTTATTTGTCTTGTGCCTGCCGAGTAATCTTCACGGATGTAATAATTGGCGTCTTTCAGCTTATTGGATGCACCTAGAACGCGTTGTTTATCTTTAAAGCGCGAGAATTGAACAATTATAGGTACGAAACCGTCTGTCTTGGGGCCATTTGATATTCGATGCACGCGTTCTAATCCTTCACCTATGTTAGTTTTAAGTTATTTTTGACGAAGTGACGCACTTTCAGTTCGGATTCATCCCAGGACTCATTTGCCTCTCCCTCAATGCCACAAAAGAGAAGATTGTTTCTTCGAGATCTATCTTCCGATTCATCCAGTCTGGCTTTTACAGCTTTTAGGTCATTTTCCACAGCGCGATATCTTACTTTCGTTTCATTCAGCTCAGCTTCTAGTTCAACTATCTTTTTCACTTGGTAAGTATTTGATTTGGTGTTTTCAACTTTAACAACAGCGCTCTCAACATTTTTAGGTCTATTTCCAAAATGTGTCAGTTTATCATCAACAGAGTTCTTCCATTCTAGCAAATTGTTAAGCATGGTAATTACTACAAATGTTTTTTGACTGAATCGTAGATTGTAGCAGATAATCAATACATTTTTAAATGGCATGGAAACATCACCATTGGTCCGTGAAAATGGGAAAAGGTACCCACGTCCAATAGTAGAGCAACATCCAACAGTTTGGGGGTGTACATTCAGTCTGTTTTAAATTAGCATGGAATGTGCCGTTTGCGAATTTGGCCGTCATCTTGGTCATTATGTGAAAATCTTTAAAATGCTACCTGTGTCAGGCGCTTGACGATCCCATTTCAACCAAACGTGGTCATAAGAACCACTGACCCAAGCTTAACATGTTATACACAAATTAAAGGTCATATAGGTGATTAGGGGTAATTTTGTGAAAATCTTACAAATGCTGCTCCTCCCAGGCCCCTGACAGTAAATTTCGCTGATGCCTGCCGTCTTTTCTCATCTCGAGTTAACCATAATGTTGTTTTGGTTACACACCAGCCTGCTGAATAGACTATCGCCAAGTCTTACGTGTAGGGCGTGTAAATTTAGGTTATTTCTCGTGATTGAAAAATGCTTTCTTGTATTCTTGGTCTGGATCGCGGGAATCTTGGTCGATTTGATGCATTTAATAAATTAAGTTCATGACTGATCTCAAAATCTCGTTAAAAAAGCTATTGAATATTTGAAACAAACATACCACATCAGGCTTGAAAAAGTCTAACCATAGATGCAGCAAGCGGCGATTTTACGGGCAGTTGAATAATTACATTAACGAGGAGCACGGGCGCGATTAGGCCGGCTGAAATCGCGGTAGTGTTCCAGGATACGTAATGGCAGGGTAAATGGCGGCTCATGATGCAGTCATGTCTACAATAGAATTCACCGCGACCTTTGCAGGACTTAACCCCATTAAAAGCTATTAAACCAAGACAACACTCATTGAAAACAGCTCAACCGATTAAATCAGATTTTCTCTGGTTGTGCACATGTGACTGTTTTATATGTGCGGTATCGCAATGAGCTGGTATTATAGCTTCAGTTGGGTAACCGATTATAAAGGAAACGCAAGGAAACAATGGTATGTGGACCTTTGTTCACGAAATGAGACAATTGTCTGCTTTTTGTTAACCAGCATTCTTCAAAATGAGCAACATAATGATTTTTGACTTAACACGGTTTGTAAATAATTTCTTCATATTTTTGGTGTTATTTGTCGTTAACATATCCTTCCTAAAACACCAAAGTACGAATATTTCCAAACATCTAAATTAGCTAAAAATTTAGGACATGTTACAAAACTATATTTTCTAGAATTTTAGAATTGTACTTTAAATATTGGGTGGTTATTTTTCACACAGCGACGTTAATTAGGCAATGTACTATTACCTATAACATACACTAAAACACCAAAGTACGCATATTTCCAAACATCTAAATTAGCTAAAAATTTAGGACATGTTACAAAACTATATTTTCTAGAATTTTAGAAGAGTACTTTCAATATTGGCCGGTTATTTTTCACACAGCGACGTTAACTAGGCAAATCCCCCATACTTCTAACGTACGCTATTTGTAGAGGTCACGCGTCAATGGTAAGAGCACTGTGCATTGTGTATAGGAAAACGGACAGTAACTGCAGTATGTTACACATCTGAATACATTATTTGATAAGCTGTCATATTCCAACATACCTTATCCCTGTTCCTCATTTAAACTGCATGCTACGACCACCAAACTTGATCAGAAGAACACCTGGCCCAAGATTAATGTAAATTGTACCTCAGCTTGGGGTCAACCCGAGGTCAAAAGTCAAATAAGGTCACATGATGACTTTGCCAGATTGGGCTTAAACATGGTGCAAAGCATCCTTGATATGAAGGGAAGATGAGCATCAACCTGGGGCCACCCGAGGTCAAAGGTCAAGTGAGGTCAAATGTCAAATTTCTTCTTTTCAGGGACACGATCGATGAAGGGGATGAAGTATTTCTTTTGCAACTGAATGATCCACCCGCGAGCTCTGTGCTTGGGTTTCCAAGCAGTGCTATGATAACGATTGTTGACGACGATGGTAAGTGATACTACTACATGTAGAGTCACATGACATCAGGTACACTACTAATACATGCCTGGTAAAATTATGTATAATTGTGGTGTTATTGTTGCATTATAATATTTTTATTTTTATATAGCTTTTTCCATCAAAGTTTTCACCGTTGAATCAAGATCAATATATCCCGTAAAGAGGGTAGGGATTGAATAAGAAGGCAAATAATAGGGCAACTATTAAACGGAATAAACCATATTCAGTAGTATGCTAATGTACATGATATGAATATTCAAATTGTTTTATTACAGCCTAGCGTCTAGCCCCTACCTCATGTATCAATAGATAGCGCTACCACTGTGTACTATAGTGCTAAATATGAGCATTTTAAACGAGTTATAAAATGATTAATATAATAATTTTATTAGAGGAAATGGGTTGATATCTTCGTATTTACAGGTGAACCTTATGCTTTTGAGGCACCGCTTTATCAGGTTCCTGAATCTGTGGGAGAAGTAAGCGTGAAAATTAGACGGGAAGGAAACACAGATGAGGTGGGATCTGTAGGTATGTAAAGAAATTTTCAAGACGTCAAAGCACTATATTTGGTGGTGAACGTAACGTTTTTCCGTAGTTGTACTATTTAAACCCCGTGTGCGCAATATGCTCTGAAACATAACAAATTTAGTTCGTTCCCGTTCCCTCCTCTCTCTCTCTCTCTCTCTCTCTCTCTCTCTCTCTCTCTCTCTCTCTCTCTCTCTCTCTCTCTCTCTCTCTCTCTCTCTCTCTCTCTCTCTCTCTCTCTCTCTCTCTCTCTCTCTGTCTGTGTGTTTTATCTCTCCCTGTCTCTGTCTCTCTCCCTCACACTATGTCTCTCTCCCCCTCTCTCTATCTCGCTCTCGCCTTCTCTTTCTGTCTTGGGAAATATAAGGACAGCTTTTGAGGTGTGTGTGTGCGGGGGGGGGGGTGAAAATGAAATTAGAGAAAGAGGGAGGGATGAAACAGAATGAATAAGAATGTGTAGTTAATTACTCGGGGGGGGGGCACTCCAACTTAGGAGGTGACGTGTATGTAGGGCTGTTAAGACCCCCTTTTTCAGCATCGCTGTCACCCAAAGACCCCATATTTTTTAATGAACACATGCTCTGTCACCCAAAGACCCCATATTTTTCCATTTGATCTGTCACCCAAAGACCCTTACAAGTTCAATTTGAACAGCAACTTTCATTTATCACTGTTATTGTTACTTATTTTGAAAAAGAAATTTGAAGTCATGTAGAACTAGACATTCGATCTTAGAGGTTTCGGTGGCGCTGTTTCGGCTCTCACCCAAAGATTGCGTTAAAAAAGGTCATGTTCTCACCCAATGACCCCATGTTTTTTTTACATTTTGCTCTCACCGAATGCCAAAAATCATGCTCTCACCCAATGACCCCATACTTTTTACATTTTGCTCTCACCGAATGCCCCTTAGTGCGAAAGTGGCAGCCCTACACCTATATCCATTTCAAATTGAAGTGCCTCCCCGGGGTTAAGTATAGGCTTTCGTTGTAATTTGCTGTTAACTTGGTTTTAATCTTAGATGTAACCTCATACCGAGGAACTGCGGACAGTGACCTTGACTTTTCCCCAATAACCGAAACAGTAATGTTCGGTGAAGGTATCAATAAGGTTTCAGTTGATGTACAGATTAGGCAAGACAGTGAGGTAGAGGATGATGAGTACTTTACTCTCCGTTTAAGCAATCCAAATAGAGGCAGCATACAAGGTGACGCAGAAACAACGATCTTCATTGAAGATGACGATAGTAAGTGTCTATATTTTGATTTTTTGGTTATGTATAAACTATTAGGCGCCCGCTTAAACCGATGAAGAACCGGCATGGAAAGTTATAAGTAAGGCTCCAAGTAGAGTTTCCGCCGGAACGTGCTGCGAAATAAGAAAAAGGGCGTAAATATGATGATCTGTCGGACATAGTACTTGAATGGGGCAAAAATGCTAAAGTTAACAAATCTAAAACCAGCGATACTGGGTCATTCATCAGTGCTCGGTCCCCAGTATAGACTCGTTGCTGACTAGAAAACAAAAGTACATGAGCTTAATACGATAGGGTCTTCAGAATGTTTTTATTTTAACATAATAATTTGTCAATCTTTTTAGTTCAATTCGAATGGGCTGAAGAAACTCATTTCGTTCAGGAGAGTGCAAGGATTGCCTCACTTACTTTGTATCGAGTAGGTAACACTGCAGAACCAACAACAGTCGGTAAGACATGAGCCAGTTATGTTTCTTAATGTCGGCAGATGCACAGCTGCCTGTTCAAATAAGTGTTGTTCTTCTTCTTTTCGTCGTCTACGTCTTCTTTGTGCCAAACCCTCCCGGCAAACCCTTCAGCCAATTTCTACCGATTGGAAGACCATTCTGCTAAATTTGATCTCAGGGTTTAAGATAGATGTTGTGTTGTGTTGGGGGTTTACTGAAACTAGCAGATCACCCGTATTTTGCGGTTCGTAAATGCATAGTGTTTGGACTTGAAAATATTTACTTGAAATTTTTGCACGTTGTGGCAATTGCTGAAGGCATGATGAGAGTAAGCCACCTCCCCATTAGGAATAAAACTCACTCGTAAAACTGCACAGTGACTGAAAAAATAGGACGACTGTAAAATCTCCTTCCCGTAGGACTATCAGTATTCTACTGTGGAGCTCAGGTGGGGCTACAATGACCGTTAAACTTTTACCCCTATCCTTGTAGGACTAAACAGTAATAAAAAGAAAAAATCCCCCATAAGATTTCACGGTAACGCATGTTTCCCAGTTGGATTACATTGAATATCACCCTCTTTAGGACTACGCTTTACAACAACAACAAAAAAGACTCCGCATAGGGTCTATGAATAAACATTCAATCCCCACTCATGAATAAAGGTCAATGTCATTGTCAATATTATGTAAATTAGATAATTGCCACTATAATAAGCTCAAGATGGGTGACCAACAATCACCATATAGTTGAATAAACAATATACTGTGTAATGATATGAGTGACCGGATATCTGACAAAAATTACCTGCGAGTAAAAAATAAAGCAACCTTATTGGAGGTGAATTAATCCACAAGGTACTTTTAGTGCCTTTGAAACTAATTATCTGAACTTGATTCCCTTAACGTAATCTAAAACAACGTTTTAGAAAACGACATTTTATTGGAGGGCGGACGACCCTATTCTTCGCATCGCAAAAAAACTTTTTCCTGAAATAATGTAGACCGTAAACGTTATTAGCCTTACAAATTCGCCAAACTGTCTAATATATAATAGATGGTTCAGGTCACAAAAGGAAAAATTAGATCTCATCTGTGGTCAAAGATGAAGTCAAAGGTTATCCAATGATCATCAGGAACATTAAGAAAATAAAGGCTCCATATATGGGATAAACCTATGCTCCGTAATCAAAACAGCCTTTATTTCACCCTGAATTTTTGACCATTGTTTAAATCTTGCCGAGAGGTAAGGTAAATAACAGGAAACTGATTGGGCATTTGCCCAGACAGTAAATTAATTTGTCAACCCAGAAAATTCACCGTGTCCATTGCCCCAAAATGCTCACCTAGTAAATATGGGCTCCATATAATGCCTACTATGGTGATATCATTTGAAATCAACCGTTATTTCAAAATGATATATCTTGTTATACTATTTACCAATTTATTCACCAGCAAACACAAAACCGAATGGTTTTTTTTTTAATACTTCGCATGCGAGACTTAATGGGATTTTTGGACAACCTATAATAGTGGGGTAATAAATATATCAACACAATTTAGAATTTTCTATTTACTGCCAAATGCTGATAAATAAATTTTTCGGCTTAGGTACATTTAACTATATTACACCGGGCATTTTGTTCATCTGTTCCTTATCAAGTGATAATTTCAACACATTTTAGAAAATGACATTCAGCCAAAGCAGCTACACGTAGGTAATTCAAGTGAGGTAATTACATTAAATATGTGTGTGTTGTGTTGTGTGTCTATTATTTATGGTCTATGATTAATATTTCACTATCAAATTAAACAGAGGCTCCGGAAGATTTTTAATATTGCATGGGGGCCCAACATTTTTGGCCTGCTCCGGAACGCCAAACACTGAAGAGGGTGGATGCGGGAAATTCATACATTTTTACATTAATTCTACCTACATATTGAAATATACCTATAATTATAAATATTACCTTAAAATTATGAATTTTATCCTTATTTTTTGAATTTTACCTCAGATTATTGGGGGGACCAAAATTATTGAGGGGCCAGCCCCCCAGGTTTCAGAGCCACTGAGAAATAGCAATAGTGATTTTACGTTTAAAATGCACTTTGTTTTTGTATTTCTTAGCATTTTTTTTTTTCTGTTAAAATCTCCCGATGGTAATTGGTAAATACCACCCTTGTAACACTGGTACAATCATAACTATATATTAAAGAATTGAAAACCAAGAAATCAATAGCTACATCATGCCTTGGAACATTGCATTGGGATTAGGTAAAATCATTACAATGTTATATTTATCATTTTCTTTTTCATGCGTAATAACGAGTAACACTGATAGTTGGAATATAATCTTATAATCTGTGTATTTAATTTTAGAAATCCGAGTAGATGATGGTAGTGCAGAGTCTGGCAAAGATTTTTCCTTAGCGACATCGTCCGTTACTTTCTCATCTGGTCAGTCATCAGCTGAGGTTCTCATTTCCATACTTGATGACCAGATTACCGAGCAGCAAGAGGAGTTCTCTCTGATGATAGTGCACCCTGATCCACATCGTTTAGGAAAATCATCCCGTGCCCACCCATGTGATTATAGAGGATAGTGAAGTTTGTACCCCACCATGTCTAAATGGAGGGATGTGCTCATCTGGTGCATGTATCTGTCCGTATGGATATGATGGGGCTCAATGTGAAATAATTGGAAATCGTAAGTAATTATTCTTCTTCTACTTTATATTTCTTCTTTTCTTCTTCTTCTTCTTCTTCTTCTTCTTCTTCTTCTTCTTCTTCTTCTTCTTCTTCTTCTTCTTCTTCTTCTTCTTCTTCTTCTTCTTCTTCTTCTTCTTCTTCTTCTTCTTCTTCTTCTTCTTCTTCTTCTTCTTCTTCTTCTTCTTCAGGGCATATGGTCCTGTGTCACAAACTGGGGTACCTTTGTGTTACATAGTAAAAAAATGAAATGTTTCAAACATTTTACCTACACGTCTCATTTGAAGTGGTTCATCCTCCTGAGCATTTTGACACCTTTTTTTATGGAAATCGGTTAAATAATGAGAGAGTGCCGGCAAAAACGATCACAAAGTAGGTGGGATTTAATCCCACCTCTTTTTTTCCACATTTACAATCATTCTGAGCAAGTAATAGTCTTTTTAAATGACCATCTGTATTTATTGACTTTGTTTAGACGCCTGGGAGTTCATTTAGACATTTTTTACTAGATTCAAATTTTTAATGGGGGTTTTAGATCAAATTTACGATATGAATCCCTCCCCCTAATCCACTTCCCCCTAATCCACAACCACACTTGGCATATTTCATGGCAAATGTCATAAGAAAATAATTAAAAATTATTTTAAAACAGGATAAAAACATTAGTAATATAGAATAAATTAGCCTCAATGCTAGATCTAATTGAATCTTCTAAGTGAAGGAATACTCAAGAGACAGTGTTTTGAAATCCAAGCTGCACATTAGGATGGGCCAAGAAAACACTTTTTTTCTCGGATCGACTTGGAACTCTCGGAGAATTTTATTGGGGTACATACTAGAATTGTGCTGAAATATCAGTAATATCGGAGCATGTTTCGCCCAGGCAGTAGATTTTCACAAAATCCCTACCTTTTTGCTATTTCTTACTGTATAACTCTATATAGAGAAATCAGTAGAAACAACCTGGGAAAAGTAGGCATTCAGATGCCATCCTAACCCATTATTAAACACTTTGGGTAGTTTGTTTGGACCCTCTAGAACAAATAGCAACACATCTCTAATTGGTTACTATTATTTTTGCTAAAGACAAGCATGTAAGTCAAATATTAATGATATTTGAGTTGCTATATTAAGGGGTAGGGGTAGCTTTATGGAGAATTTTTTTAGTTCTACTCAGTCAAATTTACCAAATGTGGTATTATTGCATAGATATGAACTGCAGCATTGCCAAAAATAAATGCTATATGATTTTCGGTTGTCCATGTTTTGACCAGAGGTCCAAAGGTCACGCAGCCTTGAAAATTACTACAAATCAGGCGTCACATGACCCTTTAACCCCTGGTCATGTCAGAGCTGCTCTAAATTCATATCTCATGTATTGTTTGTACGTGTGCAGTTCATAGCTACCCAACAAGACCAAGATTGTGAAATTTGACTCAGTAGAACTGGAGAAATGCTCCATAATGCTACCCCTACCCCTTAATTTAGCAACTCAAATATCATCAATATTTAACTAAATACATGTCTCTAGCAAAAAACATTGGTAAACAATTGGAGACTGCTTGCTATTTGGTGATGTTCTGGAGGGTCTAAACAAACTACCAAAATTGTTTAATATTGGCTATGATGTCATCTCAATGCCTCCTTTCCCCAGGTTGTTTCTACTGATTTCTCTAAATAGAGTTATACAGTAAGAAATGGTGAATAAGTAGGGATTTTGTGAAAATCTACTGCCTGGGCGAAACATGCTCCGATTTTACTGATATTTTAGCACAATAGTAGTATATACCCTAGTAAAATTCTCCGAGAGTTCCAAGTCGATCCACCCTACTGCACATGATAATGTAACAAAACCACCTTTTGGGTACCCCAGTATATGACGCAGGATCATATATATAATTCTCCTTATGCTCTTTAGTCTTCTCCTTTTCCTTTGCCTTCTTCTGCCTTTTCTTTTTTTTTTTTTTCTTCTTTCTTTTTTTTGCCTCTAGCTCAAGAATCAAAGTACCCTCAAGGCCCATACTTAGTACAATGATGGCCCATGACCCCTAAAAATGTCCTAGGGTAATCTCTACCCCAGATGTCAAAGGTTACGGGCCCGAGGGGCCAAAATATAAAAATACAAAACATACGGTTTCTCATCAAATAAAGCAGCCTCAGGGCACTGAGTTGGTAAAATTATAAAATTATAAAATGGGCCCCAAATGTTAAAATACTTGGGAACAGATTGACAAGATTAGCTCCGAAAATACAAGGGAACAAGGGATCATATGTGGCACACGGTATGTGTCCTCACTTGTAAATGTGCCTATTGCCTATTTTGGCCCCAGATGTTTAAGCCTAGGGGCCCTAAAGGCGCAAATGCTGAAACAAAGGGCCGGCAATTTCTCAGCAAATATAGTAGCTACAGCACTCAGATTTGGTCCACCAACAGGTATTTCGCATTATATTGTTATTGGAATATAAGAGCCCCATATGTCACATATTATGAGCCCCAGGGCACCAAACGCTAAAACATAGGGCCGACCGTTATTTAGTAAATAAAGCAGCGACAATACCCTGTATCCTGATAGCCCTTTTAACATTAAACACATTACGGGTTGTCAGGATGGTTAAGTGTGTCATGGTTTTGTTAGGTGGGGTGGCCAAAAATATTTTTTATTTGTCCTTCACGGCTTTGAAAGAGGAGGTGTGGGCGGGCGGATTTTTTTAATCGGATTTGGCGTATTCCTGGACGTAGCTAGAGCTAAAAGCTACAATCATTCATGGTGATTTATAAAAACAACATTTTGTTTCTTTAATATACAAAGTTATAGTTTGTGTTCATTTCATAGTGTTTTAATGATTTCAAAATGGATATAAATCCAATGTATTTTGAACTTAATAATAATAGACTATGACATGAACACAAATTATATCTGGGGGGCTTATTGTTTTCAACCATGAACGATCCTAGCATTTAGCTCTAGCTAAGTCCAAAGATACTCCAAATTTGAAAAAAAAAAAACCATTTTTTTATTTATTAAAAAAATGGAAAAAAAAATGGTCAGGCCATAAACTGAGAAGCGGGTGGTGGAGGACAACATTTTTTTGGCCTTTAGTCCATTCTTGTTGTTTTCAGTTACAGCCCTTCGTTTTAAAATATTGTAGGGAGTTAACGGAAAGAGATATATCACTGAAGTTTTGCATATTTATAGGAAATGTTACTTGGAATGATATTACATGGAAAATGTGATCCGCGTAAAATTTCTAAGAGTAAATTTGTTTATGAACAACATGGAT
The DNA here is from genome assembly GCF_039555335.1 of Amphiura filiformis. NCBI lineage: Eukaryota > Metazoa > Echinodermata > Ophiuroidea > Amphilepidida > Amphiuridae > Amphiura > Amphiura filiformis. Next base: position 8,859,640 of record NC_092645.1, read on the forward strand.
AAAATTGAAATACGGGAAATTGATTACGAATATATATTAATTTTGGACTTAAGAACTTTCTGCCCTCAAATTTGATTAAGACACTTTTAATGGCTAAAAATCATCAAAGACTATGAATACTAAAATTCCTAAAAAGTGGACTTAACAATCTCTAACAGTAAATGTATGCTGGAAATGTATGACGCCCTTCCGCACACACACAAACACCCAGAACAAATTGTCCGAAAAGGTCAAGAAATGTGTGCGGTTGTGCGCTTGATGAAAAGAAGGAATTTTTGATTGCAACAGCAAGGTATGTGCGCAGAGTTAGCTGACTATCAATGGAATTCGTTTTAAATTTTGTACACGCGTTCAAAAGCATGTTGTAGATAGAGATTGTAAATGCTGTGAATCCCTTAGGTGGTGATTATAATGTACACTGTGTTTCACAGATTTGCCAGGAAAAACCAGATATATCGATGACAATCATTTCATTCGGTATCCCTAACGATCAAATATTCTTATTTGTTTTTTAGTGGAATGTTCTCCTTCATGTGTAAATGGGTTCTGCTCATCATCAGGATTTTGCGTGTGCCGTCCTGGATTTACTGGAGAACAGTGTGAAGACATAGATCCTGATCCAGGTATGACATACGTTTAGTTCCACCAAACCAAACATAAGCCAAAGACAATGATATAAAGGATACTGCTTATCATTTATTAAATTACTCTGCATCTAAAGATAAGCAAGGTACGTAATGCATAATATCAGTGTAATTCTGCCACAACAAATATAACCCGAAGCCAAAGAGATAGAGATAAAAAATTTATCATTTAATTACTTTGCAGCAATTCCATACACTCTCAGCAATACATGGTTCAACTGGTTCTTCATGTGCAGTGGCGACGCAAGGTGGTCCAGGGAGTATTTCCTCCCCAAATATTTTTCTTGACCCCTAGTTTGCCTCCCTACTTTTGAGGTAAACCCCCAAAATTACCACTTTTTGTGAATTTCCCCCTCCTCCAAATTCACTTTTCCCCATTACCATGAACCCCCATCCTGAAAAAAGTCCTGGCGCCGCCACTGTTCATGTTGTCCTCAATATAGAACCGTCATGGGCTCTTCTCAAGAACTATATCATTGCAGAATAATCTTGAATGGGTTCTGTAGGTCTTTTATGAAACTTCATATATATGTCCATTACGAAAGGTCAAAATGTTCATATAATGGTCGGTATTTCCTCCATGTTACATATACTTTATGTATAATATCATTAGATCTATACAATTAACTTCCAGGACTGTTAAAAGTCGAACATGTAATCTTTTTATAATTTCCCATGAAATTTGTATCATATCACGAATGTCAAAAATCCAACATATTTGATATCAGAAGGACATTCCTCGTATTCAGAATGAAATTTGGTGTGAACTGTGTCAAGACATAGATCCTGATCCAGGTATGACATACGTTTAGTTCCACCAAACCAAACATTTAAGCCCAAGACAATTTTAAAAATGATACTGCTTATTATTTATTAAATTACTCTGCATCTAAAGATAAGCAAGGTAATGAATACTATCAGTGTAATTCTGCCACAATAAATATAAACCGAAGCCACCGAAGTAATCATTTAATTCCATACACTCTCAGCAATACATGGTTAAACTCAGAACCATAAATAATGGTTCTTCATGTTCAGTGGCGGCGCAACGGGGGGGTGGGGTCGGGTCGGTGAAGGGGATATTTCCCCTCCCCCAAATATTTTTTCTTGACCCCCAGTTTGCTTCACAAATTTTTGAGGAAAACACCAAAAATCACAATTTTTTGCGAATTTCCTCCCTCCTCCAAATTCACTTTTCCCCCATGCCCCCCTCCTGAAAAAAGTCCTGGCGCTGCCACTGCATGTTCATGTTGTCCTCAATATAGAACCGCCATAGGTTCTTCTCAAGAACTGTATCATTGAAGAATAATCGTGAATGGGTTCTGTAGGTCTTTTATTAAACTTCATATATATGCTGATTACAAAAGGTCAGAATGTTCATTATGATGGTCGGTTTTTCCTCCATGGTACATATACTTCATGTATAATATCATTTGATTAACTTATTTAATATCAGAAGGACATTCCTCATATTCAGAATAAAATTTGGTGTGTCTGATAAACTATAAGGTCTCACAAAAATACTGTGCAAATGTTAATTTTGTTTTACACAGCAAGGGTTCGTTAAAGCGTGTTGATTAAACTTGTAACTGTTACATCATAACATGTAATTGGTTAAAACGTCACTATCAAGACACATTAATGTGACTTCATTTTCACCTGTGACATGGGTTACATGTCTCTTTTGCTGCATCAAAACGAGTCAAACTCAAGAGAATCCAATCATCGGCAACTTATTTCCGGATTCTGCAAAGCATAAACGATTGTAGTCTCACATCTTCTAGACAAAACCGGGAGACAGAATTTCAATAATTCAGCTTTCATAAGGCATTTTGTTAGTCTAGGTTGAAAACCTAGGTGTCCTTGTTATAATTTGGACCTGCTGAATCCCAAACAGGTGACGAGTAGGTGTTATTTTGAGTCCAGAAATGACCTCATAGGGTTATATTTGGGTAAAAAAGTGCCCGATTTCACTCTTTAGCATATCCAATTATCTGTCTGTGCGAGTACGACCTGTAGTTGTGGAGTTATATACCAAAATGTCAGAGCTGCTCTCAATTCATATCTCATGTACTGTTTGTACGTTTGCAGTTAATAACTACCCAACAAGACCAAGATTGTGAAATTTGACTCAGTAGAACTGGAGAAATGCTCCATAATGCTACCCCTACCCCTTAATTTAGCAACTCAAATATCATCAATATTTAACTAAATACATGTCTCTAGCAAAAACATTGGTAAACAATTGGAGACTGCTTGCTATTTGGTGATGTTCTGGAGGGTCTAAACAAACTACCAAAATTGTTTAATATTGGCTATGAAAGCATCTCAATGCCTCCTTTCCCCAGGTTGTTTCTACTGATTTCTCTAAATAGAGTTATACAGTAAGAAATGGTGAATAAGTAGGGATTTTGTGAAAATCTACAGCCTGGGCGAAACATGCTCCGATATTACTGATATTTTAGCACAATAGTAGTATGTACCCTAGTAAAATTCTCCGAGAGTTCCAAGTCGATCCACCCTACTGCACATGATAATATAACAAAACTACCTTTTTGGGTACCCCAGTATATGACGCAGGATCACATATATAATTCTCCTTATGCTCTTTAGTCTTCTCCTTTTCCTTTGCCTTCTTCTGCCTTTTTTTCTTTTCTTTTTTTTTTTTTCGTTTGCCTCTAGCTCAAGAATCAAAGTACCCTCAAGGCCCATACTTAGTACAATGATGGCCCATGACCCCTAAAATGTCCTAGGGTAATCTCTACCCTAGATGTCAAAGGTTACGGGCTCGAGGGGCCAAAATATAAAAATACAAAACATACGGTTTCTCATCAAATAAAGCAGCCTCAGGGCACTGAGTTGGTAAAATTATAAAATTATAAAATGGGCCCCAGGGCCCCAAATGTTAAAATACTTGGGAACAGATTGACAAGATTAGCTCCGAAAATACAAGGGAACAAGGGATCATATGTGGCACACGGTATGTGTCCTCACTTATAAATGTGCCTATTGCCTATTTTGGCCCCAGATGTTTAAGGCAAGGGGCCCTAAAGGCCCAAATGCTGAAACAAAGGGCCGGCAATTTCTCAGCAAATAAAGTAGCTACAGCGCTCAGATTTGGTCCACCAACAGGTATTTCGCATTATATTGTTATTGGAATATAAGAGCCCCATATGTCACATATTATGAGCCCCAGGGCACCAAACGCTAAAACATAGGGCCGACCGTTATTTAGTAAATAAAGCAGCGACAATACCCTATATCCTGATAGCCCTTTTAACATTAAACACATTACGGGTTGTCAGGATGGTTAAGTGTGTCATGCTTTGGTTAGGTGGGGTTGGTAGGCTGGGAATCACCTTGACCTGAGCGCAAACAGTACTTAAGGCCAAAAAAATATTTTTTATTTGTCCTTCACGGCTTTGAAAGAGGAGGTGTGGGCGGGCGGATTTTTTTTAAATCGGATTTGGCGTATTCCTGGACGTAGCTAGAGCTAAAAGCTACAATCATTCGTGGTGATTTATAAAAACAACATTTTGTTTCTTTAATATACAAAGTTATAGTTTGTGTTCATTTCATAGTGTTTTAATGATTTCAAAATGGATATAAATCTAATGTATTTTGAACTTAATAATAATAGACTATGACATGAACACAAATTATATCTGGGGGCTTATTGTTTTCAACCATGAACAATCCTAGCATTTAGCTCTAGCTAAGTCCAAAGATACTCCAAATTTGAAAACAAAACAACACATTTTTTTTATTTATTAAAAAAATGAAGAAAAAATGGTCAGGCCTTAAACTGAGAAGCGGGCGGTGGAGGACAACATTTTTTTGGCCTTTAGTCCATTCTTGTTGTTTTCAGTTACAGCCCTTCGTTTTAAAATATTGTAGGGAGTTAACGGAAAGAGATATATCACTGAAGTTTTGCATATTTATAGGAAATGTAACTTAGAATGATATTACATGGAAAAATGTGATCCGAGTAAAATTTCTAAGAGTAAATTTGTTTATGAACAACATGGATAAAATTGAAATACGGGAAATTGATTACGAATATATATTAATTTTGGACTTAAGAACTTTCTGCCCTCAAATTTGATTAAGACACTTTTAATGGCTAAAAATCATCAAAGACTATGAATACTAAAATTCCTAAAAAGTGGACTTAACAATCTCTAACAGTAAATGTATGCTGGAAATGTTTATGACGCCCTTCCGCACACACACAAACACCCAGAACAAATTGTCCGAAAAGGTCAAGAAATGTGTGCGGTTGTGCGCTTGATGAAAAGAAGGAATTTTTGATTGCAACAGCAAGGTATGCACGCAGAGTTAGCTGACTATCAATGGAATTCGTTTTAAATTTTGTACACGCGTTCAAAAGCATGTTGTAGATAGAGATTGTAAATGCTGTGAATCCCTTAGGTGGTGATTATAATGTTCACTGTGTTTCACAGATTTGCCAGGAAAAACCAGATATATCGATGAAATTCATTTCATTCAGTATCCCTAACGATCAAATATTCTTATTTGCTTTTTAGTGGAATGTTCTCCTTCATGTGTAAATGGGTTCTGCTCATCATCAGGATTTTGCGTGTGCCGTCCTGGATTTACTGGAGAACAGTGTGAAGACATAGATGATCCAGGTATGACATACGTTTAGTTCCACCAAACCAAACATAAGCCAAAGACAATGATATAAAGGATACTGCTTATCATTTATTAAATTACTCTGCATCTAAAGATAAGCAAGGTAATGCCACAACAAATACTTTGCAGCAATTCCATACACTCTCAGCAATACATGGTTCAACTGGTTCTTCATGTTCAGTGGCGACGCAAGGGGGGGTGGTCCAGGGAGTATTTCCTCCCCAAATATTTTTCTTGCCCCTAGTTTGCCTCCCACTTTTGAGGTAACCCCCAAAATTACCACTTTTTGCGAATTTCCCCCTCCTCCAAATTCACTTTTCCCCATTGCCATGAACCCCCACCCTGAAAAAAGTCCTGGCGCCGCCACTGTTCATGTTGTCCTCAATATAGAACCGTCATGGGCTCTTCTCAAGAACTATATCATTGGAGAATCATCGTGAATGGGTTCTGTAGGTCTTTTATTAAACTTCATATATATGCTGATTACGAAAGGTCAAAATGTTTATATGATGGTCGGTTTTTCCTCCATGTTACATATACTTTATGTATAATATCATTAGATCTATACAATTAACTTCCAGGACTGTTAAAAGTCGAACATGTAATCTTTTTATAATTTCCCATGAAATTTGTATCATATCACGAATGTCAAAAATCCATGTGATATCAGAAGGACATTCCTCGTATTCAGAATGAAATTTGGTGTGAACTGTGTCAAGACATAGATCCTGATCCAGGTATGACATACGTTTAGTTCCACCAAACCAAACATTTAAGCCCAAGACAATTTTAAAAGGATACTGCTTATTATTTATTAAATTACTCTGCATCTAAAGATAAGCAAGGTAATGAATACTATCAGTGTAATTCTGCCACAATAAATATAAACCGAAGCCACCGAAGTAATCATTTAATTCCATACACTCTCAGCAATACATGGTTAAACTCAGAACCATAAATAATGGTTCTTCATGTTCAGTGGCGGTGCAACGGGGGGGGGGGGGGCCGGGCCGATGAGGGGGGCATTTCCCCCCCCCCAAATATTTTTTCTTGACCCCCAGTTTGCCTCACAAATGTTTGAGTCAAACACCAAAAATTACCATTTTTGCGAATTTCCTCCTCCTCCAAATTCACTTTTCCCCATGCCCCCTCCTGAAAAAAAAGTCCTGGCGCTGCCACTGCATGTTCATGTTGTCCTCAATATAGAACCGTCATAGGTTCTTCTCAAGAACTGTATCATTGGAGAATCATTGTGAATGGGTTCTGTAGGTCTTTTATTAAACTTCATATATATGCTGATTACGAAAGGTCAAAATGTTTATATGATGGTCGGTTTTTCCTCCATGTTACATATACTTCATGTATAATATCATTAGATTAACTTATTTGATATCAGAAGGACATACCTCATATTCAGAATAAAATTTGGTGTGCCTGATAAACTATAAGGTCTCACAAAAATACTGTGCAAATATTAATTTTGTTTTACACAGCAAGGGTTGGTTCAAGCGTGTTGATTAAACGTATAACTGTTAAATCGTAACATGTAATTGGTTAAAACGTCACTATCAAGACACATTAATGTGACTTCATTTTCACCTGTGACATGGGTTACATGTCTCTTTTGCTGCATCAAAACGAGTCAAACTCAAGAGAATCCAATCATCGGCAACTTATTTCCGGATTCTGCAAAGCATAAACGATTGTAGTCTCACATCTTCTAGACAAAACCGGGAGACAGAATTTCAATAATTCAGCTTTCATAAGGCATTTTGTTAGTAGACGTTGAAAACCTAGGTGTCCTTGTTATAATTTGGACCTGCTGAATCCCAAACAGGTGACGAGTAGTCGTTATTTTGAGTCCAGAAATGAACTCATAGGGTTATATTTGGGTAAAAAAGTGCCCAATTTCACTCTTTAGCATATCCAATTATCCGTCTGTGCGAGTACGACCTGTAGTTGTGGAGTTATATGCCAAAATGGGCATGATGGGTCGAAGATCAATTTAAATTGTACAGGCGTCAAAAATTAAAGTTGCTCCAAATGTCATGAAACTTGTACTAAATTTTTTGTTAAGCTTTAGGCAGTGAGGAAAAGATGTGTAACAATATCTGAGATGTATATTAAATATGTTGCCTGGCCAAAAAGTTACATGTCTCCCATGGCAATTGTCCTGTAAAATCTGTTTATCAGTTCTACCAACGTAACTATACATCACAGATTTATCTTATTGCCTATCCCCTGCACATGCCAAATATTTGACTTCCCAATTGGTAAACCTCATGGTCTCGATACATTGATGTAAATCATTTCACTCGGTATCCTTTACGATCTAAAAATATTACTCTTTGCATTTTAGAATGCTCTCTTCCATGTATAAATCGAGGGTTCTGCTCACCATCATTGCCACCATTTTGCGTGTGCCCTCCTGATTTACTGGAGAACTGTGTCAAAACACAGTTCCTGATCAAGGTATGGTATAAGTTTAATTGTACCAAAACAAAACGAAGTAATCTATGTGATAGAAGCTAATTGCTTATTGTTAAATTACTTTGTAATAATACAAACAAAAAAAACCTTCCTGACGAGCTGCGAAGGTTAGAAAAGGTTTCCAGAAAACGTTTGAATGTCGGGTTACATAAAGGTCATATAAAGGGTATAAACGTTTTCATAACATTTAAAAACTTTTGTTGATAACCCAATGCAAATATTCTAACATAATATTTATTAAGTGTTAACAACCATTTGGCATAAAATGTTTGCAAAAATATATTTTACAATAATAAACATTTAAAAAGATATTGCTGTAGTGTTTTTTTAAACAAAACGCTTTTATGTTATTAAAATGTGCCTCCCCCAATCGATTGCACAATTTAGAAAATCCCATATAGGAAAATTGCCAAAACACGGCTTATGCCCCCAATCAGAATAGGTGCCCCCTCCCCCAATCATGGTCCGTGCCCCCCAATCGGATGACCCCCGCTACGCCACTGCAGTACCGAAAGTCCGAGACGAAGAATATTTTTAACTGACGTTATTTAATTAAATCCCTAGCGAGATGGTATCGAGGTATGGCTTACGTTTGATTTTACCACACCAAACATTACCCCAAGCCAATAATATTTCCTTATTATTAAATTACTTTACAGCAATGCAATAAATGTCTTCCTGAATGAGCCATAAAGACGTAGCTACAAACAGTCTGAGACTAAATTTATTCCAACTGAAGATATTTAGTTAACGTTCCTGCAATCGTTTTTGTTTTTTCAAAATCAAAAATCAATTCACTTTGGAAAGCTCATTATCAATGGATTTCGTTTATATTTTATATCTCCAAGGTGATAAACATAATGTACTTCATAAATTTGCCAGAAAAACAGAGGCGTTGATGAAAATCATTTCACTCTCTATCCTTAACGATCCAATATTCTTATTTGCATTTTAGTGGAATGTTCCCTTCATGTGTAAATGGAGGCGTCTGCTCACCATCAGGAGTTTGTCTTTGCCCTCCAGGATTTACAGGAGAACAGTGTCAAGATAATGAAGGTATGGCATAAGTCTAATTCTGCCATAACAAATAAAATGAAGCCAACTATAACATAGAGGCTATTTGCTTTATTACTTTACAGTAAATACTATAATTATCTTCCGACCCGCGTTTCGCGTTTGCTCTCGTGTCGCTAGCTGAGTAACGGGAGCGATTATACCCGTTTAATTCTGTTACTGCATTTTTCATTTCCTTTAAAGGTTGTACATTACTTCCTATTAATGACAACTAATCATATGATTTGAACACGAATACATGTTGGCATAGATGACGCGGATGCATCAAAATATCTAATTATTGCCAATAGCAATGTTTTTGGGGTTGCCATGGTAGCCAACATTTTATGTAAATCTAAATGTTTATATGTTAGAAAATTTGAAGAAAAAAACAACGAATTTATGGGGTTTAAGATTGTAGTATGTCATAGCGGTGTTTACACTCAAATATTGAGACAACTAAAGCGAAAACACAAGAGGAATGTATTGGGTTCTATGAAGGAAATCCCAAGGTTTTGATTATAAGGGGTGTAATGTTTCTCCCATATGATTTATATAGGGAGGGAGAAAACGCCAAAAACTTTTGTTTTAATTCAAGAACCGCAAGACCTATATAAATATAAATATGAATATTGCCTTCCTTGACTCATTTGCTTATGATCTATGTATTGATTTGATGGATTATAAAAAGATTCAGATTCAGAAGGGCATTCTTCGTATTCAGATATCAGAAGAGCGTTCTTCGTGTTCAGAATAAAATTTGGTGTGTTCTATGTGCTATTAGGTGCCACACAAAATTATGTGCAAAGGTGGGTGACCGAACCCGTAAGAAAATTTACATTAATAGCATTAGGAAGTATGTTCGTGTACCTTGTTTTGCAACGTTGAAAAATATAATAAATATACATTTACTATGCGTTATAATAAAAGCACGGAGTCAGCTGGTATCTTAATTTGTGACCAGTCCAGGGGCATTACAAGCGGATGGACAGGGTGGACGAAGTCTAGTTCAGAGGCCACGAGCAAAAAAAAAAATGAATAGGGTTAGGGATATGGCTGATAAAAGAGATGGTAAAAGGACCCCACACTACTCCTTGTCCATGGGCCCGAAGCTCTTGCTACATCCCTGGACCAGTCGTGTTGCTATTTCATTGAGAACTACCAAAACCTTCTAATCAATACTGTCCACTGTTTTTTGTTTTTTTATGTTTGCAGGATTGTCCGACAGTGCCCAGGGAGTTTTGATCGGTATTGGCTTTTTCGTTCTATTCATAAGTATGATAGCCATAGCCTCATGCATGTTCAGAAACTTTATCCAACAACGCAGATCTGCTTCATCACCAGCATTGCCAGCCAACCCCACTCTAGACACGCTTGATTTGGTAGGTTAACCGTCATTATGTACACTAAAGTCTACTGAATGTCTCGCTGAATGTCCATGTGATGGCAATAAGAAGATATGAGCAAACATACACCCCAGTGGCGTAACCAGGTTTTTGGAGCAGGGTTGAACGCAAACTTGTGAATCTACCGTGGGATTTTTTTCCGACTGAGAAATTGTGAATTGTTGACCCAATTTGTTTTGCTCGGAGCGCTCAAGAATATAAAAGAGGGGGTCTAACCAAAACTTACTCCTTTTTTAAACATTTAGGCCTATAGTTATCATAAAGCAACATACCGTAAACGTTCGCCTAATGTCACTTTTATTTTGTGTCTAAGGGAGCCCATAGCGCCTTAAGGCGAACGTTTACGGTAATATGCCATGCAATTTGCCAAAATGTGGTAAATTCTGAACGTAAACAGGCGACAGGGAAGATGCACATCGCACAAATTGTCCATTGTTGGCTACATTTTTAACCAGTGACCATCGTGTGCTGACGACCTAAGATATACCGACGGTCCATGATGAGCGGGGGTGGGGGAGGGTACGACCGCTGCCCCCACTAGCTACCTCACTGATTGATACACCCCACCAAAGTGCTTGAAATAAGCTAATAATCTGTAAGCTCCAATCGGGCCATAGGTTTTGAAATCTACAGTCTCATAAATTTCCTCGGGCAAGAACACAAATTGTAATGTTACATGTACAGGTCCATATTCTGCCACTCATAAACCTCACGACTCACATATCAACAACACATTATATGCATGGATGCTAAAGTCAGCATCAGCGCAAGTGCATTATTTTGTTTAATTTCTCGAGCAACAAGTAATACGCGTTTATTAACCTATTTCATGCACGAGAAGAAAAAAAACACATGAATTTTGCTGTTTTTCAAACAAAATTATCACTAAAGATATTGGAAAACAGAACCAAATATAAATGCATCAACCCGCCCAAAAATGAATCAAGCCTACGCGACGCGAACGTGTGTGCAAGCACTGCGCGTAGTACGCGGAGTGCACAATATACACAATCAATGCATGGTTTGGATTTTTCTAACAATTGCTCTGATTGGTTCGCGCTATCTTAGTGTGTATGAAATTGAAATATCCATACCATAATCTGCATTAATTAGTGAACAAAAATGATATCAAAATAAGCATATTACATCATCTCTATCAAAAGTAACGAATGAAAATAGTTTAGACACATAGAATTATTAGTGAATCTAGAAGGAGCGCAGTAAAGTGCTAATCTTAATGATCATTATCAAAAATCAAGTCAAAAGTATGTATGTCATACATTCTATACAGTACAATTTCTTTTGTTTTCAGGCTTCGTATCCGTATTCAGTTCCGAGATACCCGCAGGTATGTCTTGTTTGTCTGTTTAGTTTTTGAGTGTTTAATTTAATTGTTAAAGCCTTAAAGGGACCATTGAAAGAAAATATTATTTGGTATCAAAATAGAGCCCATAAAATATAGAATCAATATCTAAAACAATTGAAGAACTAACCATTTTAGAAATAAAAATACAATAAAAACAACGTACTCGATTTACCCCCTTCCGACGCTACATCGCGCGTCATTATCAAAAGTAGAAAATTGGGCGCTTTCCGGATGACGTCATTGTGGTTACGCGTTTAGAGTTGCGCTGACATTTTGCCGGGATAATTTGACAACAGCGATCGCGATCTAAATATCAGATGCAATAATCATGATAATACAACCACTTATATAATTATTTAAAAGTCAAGTAAACCAGTTGATTGTCCACATGTTATCAAAAAGAGGAAGTGGAGGGCCTTTTTATTTATCATTTATTATTTTTTTACAATGCAAATGGATTTAGGCCTATGTATTATTCCTGGACATTGTTAGTTGTGTAACTTGTAGAGGAGGATGATAGGATCGAGGCTCTTGCTATTTGATGGTTCTCTGAGAGGATGATTAAAACAAAGCCTCTAAATTGAAATACTTATTGGACAGAAGGAAATCTAAACAATTGACAATATTATTAACTTCTGAAACATTGAAAAAAAGTTTTCCCTTATAATAAAGAAAATAGCATTAAACATTTCAGACTCCTTCAATGGTAATGCCATGCGAAAGGAAGCGGGCCGGGCGGGGACGATCAATTGTCATTTTTTTTCATCATCAAGCATGTAGCTTTCTATTTTACTTATTCATGAATTCAACCACCGGTCAACATGACCAAGATATGATTCCAATGACTTTATGTAGGCCCTACATGGCATGTATAAAACCATAGAACTAATTATGAGTAGGCCTAGGCCTATGATATAGGACTAGGCCTATGACGAAGGGAATATCGCCAAGATTTGCCGCAACACATAAATTGCTGATGATGTGCCGGCGCGAACACCTCCCATGGGTATTATTATTATAGGCCTATGTATTTTTTTCCGTATAGGACCTATACCTTAAAATATTCAAGAGATGACAATTAGTTTAAAAAAAGCCTTTTCTTCCATAAGTTAACTTTCAAAAGCGCTTATTTTCATACCCCAAACATGCCAAAGTAGACCTAGGCCCTTTTATTTTGCAAATTTATGCCATGTGTTATACGGGACACTTGCCAATATTATTTGAGCCGTTGGCACTGGGGCAGTAGCTGAACCGCAGATGAAGAACATAACATGCAAGCTGTTCTTGAAATAAATTACGAGGAGCGCCTACAAACATACATAGGCCTTCAAAAAGCCTATATGCTACAAACATCAAATGGGAACTATTATAGGCCTACACTTATTTTAATCCATGGATGGTAAGGCCCGTGGTAGGCCTAGGCTATGCGAAATTGATGTCAGTCATTTCTAAAAACGAAATATCCAGCCAGGCGCGCTGTATTTTACAAGATTTACCCAATCAACATAAACTTTGTAACTGTAGGCCTACCTTTGATAAAACGCTCGGACTTTGCACATTCAAGTTTCAGTGGGAGTTGAAATTGGATTAGGCCTAGGCCCTATAAGCAGTTCCGAAAACGCAAACTAAAGGCTGACAGTTAATATTGTTCATATGGTTGTTTGGAGTGGCCTTTATATGTTCCTCTCGTGGTTCTTTACCTTCGAATTTGTTTCTCGTTTTTCATAGGCCTTTAAAAATAAATATAAATAAATTTCGGCTTTTATATAATAGCGCCTTCTTCCAGATCTCGGAGGGTTCAAAGCGCTGTAATTTCGCTGCCATGGTACTGCCACAATCAGATCGCATCGTCTAGGCTGGATGCTGCCGAACATGTCGCAAATCTAGCCGCACTTGGATTGTAACATCCACCAATTATCTTTTCAGCTCCCCAAATTTCATTGGGTGAAGGAAGTTTTTGATAACCAAACAACTAATCACCGATTTTTGTGAAGCAGGAGGAAACTGGAGATCCCGGAGAAAATCTGCGAGCATGGATCCGGGATCGGGATAAACCAAGTTCACATGGGTCTTTTGGCCGCGCACCGGGGCTTGAAGTTGAACCCGGGACCTCAGTGTGGTGCAAGGCGAGAACCGCGCCAACTCGCTCTCCCGAGCTTGACTTTTGTTTTGAACCTGGTCCCGTCCCATAAGCATGATAAGTTTGTCCATGGAAATATTTCCACGGTGTGTCTCAACACGGAGCGACCGTTTTGAAACAAACCAGCACACTTTAATCACTCGCAATTCAGCTTCCAAACTTCGGAGTCAGGATCGGCTTGCGTTTTAGGCCCGGCGGTTAACCTATAGGCCGCACGCCCGGGAGGTAGGCTATAGGCCTGAAGAAATTAAGTCGCATGTCATTAACCCGAAACATCATTGCCTTCTCTTTCCTATCCTCACCAGATATTTCAGAGGAAATAAGTAAAGAGTTGCCTCAGTAAAAACAAATGATACTCTGAGTCTCTTGCAAAAGCCGAGCAGCTAGCACTGACAGCTTTGACTTTGTCAATATGAAGGCCTAAGCCTAACTTACTTATGTTTCCCCGTTGTTGGCCAATTTTGTAGGCCTAGCTAGAATTTATATATAGGCCTATGATAGAAGTCATTGTAGCTTTGTAATTTATATTATAATATCCTTTTTAATATACATGTTAGGCCTAAAGGCACAGAAAAGTTCATTGCTGTAAACACGTTCATGCGTTGGTTTAGGACCAAGTCTGGACTATGCAGTGTTGCCATGCAGCGGAAAGGATAACCACTTTGACGTCACAGGGGTTGCCACGTGTCGCTGCACATATGAATTGGGCGGAGCGACGCGACATTGGGCGCTTTGTCTTTATTTGCTGATTTGGGGGGTAAAATAAAGGAAAATTGCGTTTATCATTTTAGAAATGGATTCTATATGTTATTAGCTTTATTTTGATACCAAATATGTTTTTCTTTCAATGGTCCCTTTAATGTACGATCTTTTTAAATGTTTAGATTTTTCTTTTTTTTCCTGCAAAATGATAATACGCAATCATTATGAAAGTTCCCAATACATTTGTACGTGAACATCATAAACTTCACCTCTATCACTCGAAATATCTCCCACTATTTGGATTAGGACGGCGAGTGCGGCCTCAGAGTTAGTCTCCTACGCAGCCAGTTTGGTTACGCTCCCTCCACATGTGGAGGGAGCGTAACCAAACTGGCTTCGTAGAAGACTACGATTTGCGATCGTTCTGACATATTATCATAATCTAAAAATTATGATAATATGTCGGACCAACAGAAAATCATCCCGTTTTACTACTAATGGGGCGAATTTGACAGTTTGTTCATAGATTTAAGTAGGAAAAATCGGTCTTGAAAAAGATAAAGGTATATTCTGAAAAAAGATCGTACATTAAGGGTTAAAAGTGGTGCAACTTTTTCTCAAGCGTTTACTTTTAGCTGCACCCCCATGTTGGTTTTATATGTGTTATTGTGTTATTATGTGTGTGATTTTGATGGAATTAAATTGAATATGAATATCAACCAAGAAATTTACTGAATGCGGAGAAGCGTTTTGATGCCACGTTAACATGGCAAGAAGCAACATCAATTAACCGGCTCAGCCCTACCGGGCTTGGGTCGATCCTTACATTAAGGAACAACCCCGGGTTTGCGGCCTTGATGTTTTTTGTTTGTTTGTTTGTTTGTGTTTGATTCCGGCAGCCCGCCCGGGCTTAAAAACATCAAGGCTCCAAGCTGAGGCTGAACACTTCCAGAGCACTTAATTCCAGTTCAAGCCTTTTGCTTGAAACGCAATGTAAACCCACTATTTGCAACACAATTATAGTTTTAAGAAATGCCATGGTATAAAATGCTTATTTGAGTCAGTTTGAAGTGAATCCAATGATTATATAGTTCACAATGGCCGGTTATCTAAAAATATCTGAAACACTGACTCCGAATGAGTTTAACTTCCATTTTTAAATGCACATTTTGTTGGAAAAGCTTTTTGTATGAAACTTTCACAAGCTTGACGGCCATTCATTTAATAGCTCGATACCATACTTAACAAGTTGTTATTTTTTGTTTATTTCCTATTTCTGTTGATTTTTTTTTTCAGAACCAAATGATGTTTTGAGCCCAATGAGACAATTTCCGACCTTAGCAGCAATATGTTACACCAATCTTTCCATTTATAGTGGTTTGATTCTTATAATTATAAAAATAATATATCTATAATATTACCTTAATTTGATTACCTCCATAGCTCACAGTCTTGGCTTAATATTAAAATTTGAAACACGTACTATCGTGGTTTGTAATATTCTATTACACTGAACAATTTTGGCAGATAAAGTATTTTAATTAGAGCTAAGGAGGCTTAAATTACCGATGTTTACTATTAATTTCAAATCGTAATAGAAGATCTAAAGATACATGTTTCATGCATGGAAGAAGCTTAATGGAGATTTCAACGCTAAGAGACCGTTCAATATTTACGACAGGGTGAGTGGGAGAAATGCCAACAAATCGACAAAAACTTTCGCCCGTCCCCTTCCATACGCGCAAACTCTTTGTATTCCCCCTTGTTTTACCATTTTTCTTCATTTAGAAATATTGAACGGTCCATACGGTAACTTACAAACGTATGCCAACACAATTAAATTGAAAATCTCTCTTTTGATTTTTAATTTGTTTACCTGGTGTACGCTTATAGAAGTAATCTTTGAATGAGAAGCTTAGAATGAGTAAACTTTAAATGAGAAATCGCAATCTGTGAAGTATCTCTACATTTATCCCTCGTAAGTTATGTCTTTTTAGTATGTTAATTATATTTAAGATTTTTACTAATGTCCTGTCATAATGTAAAAGGCCCTCCAAAATTGAGAAGTTTGGGCTATACACAAAACATAGGCCAACAATTCATTATTGGGTAAACATCGTACAAACATAATGTTTTCCTCGGATTTTTGGCTCAATATGAGAGGAATTCACTATAAGTATTAGGTTTAAGCTCAATAACATTTATATTATAGAATAAAAATAAATGTCCCTTGGCCTGACACCCCCCCCCCCCCTTCCGCTAAGTTTGTTTGACTACCTTGCCCCTCTACCAGCTCAAATTATTTTGGCGCATATTTTGGCGCATATTTGAGCTTATTTGCATCGGGTACAAATCTGGGTGGTATAACTAAATTTTTTAGGATAAAAGCAGCTGTTTTTGGTTGCACAAGTTTTTTGCGACAGGTTTTATACAGTGGTGGCACCTGGATCTTTTAAGATGGGGATTGTGGAGGAAGTGAAACCTGAGCAAAAATATGAAATCTGTAGTTTTTTGCCATACCAAGTGGGATTTTGGTTGATTGTGGTCCTGATTAGGGGAGTAACCGAGTCCAGTGCTGCCTAATGCCGTACGTCCCCATGGCGCTGCCACTGGCTGTATATACTGCAGTATAGCAAACAAAACATAAGGAAAATGTTGCAGAGTATAGCAAAGCAGGGACCATTCTTTTAATTGTCACGATTCAGCCGTAGATGGGGTAAACACTATTAGCTCTGACATGTGATAGTCACGCAGAAATATAAAATTAAAACGAAACCGAAATTATTTGTTTTTAAATGACCAGACTTCTATTTCGGTTTTACTTCTACTTCGTGATTATTGGCAAAAAATAGACAAAACCCAATAAAATACTTAAGAAAATATAAAAGACAATGTATCATGTATAGTAGAGATGTCAGAATTTCAGCTCAGTAAATTAATAGTGGTAACAGGTCAATTTTAAAAATAATAAACCAATTATTGCCTTCTTTGGTCTGATTGGATCAGATCATATCAGTTTGTTCTTCTTTTTGCCTTCTGCTGATTCGTGTCAATTAGAAGAATGGACTATAATAGACTGTTGTCCCTCTATCCCATCATGCACTATTACAGAGTGTTGCTACATATAGTCCTCCAAGTGCAGCGTTCTATTTATTAGATGATACGAAGCCAAAAAAGACCTAAATCTAACTGTTTAGACAATTAATAGGCCTAGTGGCGCAAATGACCTGACACGCAGATGTCCTTACTGTCGGCTTACTTTACTTTACTTACTTTACGCAGATTGATGTTACGATGCGGATTCGGTATGCCCATATCAATACAACCCTTGGTAATCGGTTTCACGCGATCTACGTTGATATTCTACGTCATACTCATTGCAATAGTGCATGCCGGGATATAGGAAAAACATGTCTATAGCGTAGAATTAGGCACTATACGACATAAATAAAAGTGTAGTATACAAACATTGTAATAACTGGTGGTGATGTCATTAGTATTGTAAATATACATTCATGGTGTCCCAGAACAGGATAATCAGCACCGTGTATTCTCTCGAAAAAAAGCAATGTTAAAAATATATAATTTACCCTGTTTTGAAATGTTTAAATAATGTTTATTTTACATATATGTCGCCTATTTCTCTATCTTAATTTGAGTTGGCGTGACATTATTTGGTGTTTGTATTGAAAATTGATGAAATATGAAGTTGAATTAATATTGACCCTATAATACTAATTTAGTGTCATGTTCTGACTACTATTAAAAGAACAGAGGTTTTCACGACGGAAATCAATAATAAGTAACAAGGTAATCACCTTCGAATTGGATAGGTTGACGAGCTTTCGATAGGCGTGGTTCTGAAGTAGGAAAGAGAAGCATCGATATGAATAATAGTTGTCGGACAATGTCATCTTCTGAATGCTTGACAATTATGTGCTCTGATTGGCCGCAAGAAATGTGATCAGATTGGCTAACTGAGTTGCACTCTGATTGGTTAAGTTGAGCGTCTCTCTTTAGCGCCACAGCGCAGGATAGAAGTTCGATCTAAAAACAATATGATCAATATAGATATGACATTTGTGCCCCTAAATGGGAAATACTATTATTTACATGTATTGACATGTACTAAAAAGTTCTGGGACACCATGTGTAATGCCTATAATGAATATAGCGTAGCATAGTAAATTCTTTGTATCAAAATGCATCATTATTATTAATGGAAAGACTTAAAAAGGAAACTTTACACTTGTTTGGTTTGGCTTGCCAAGGATATACAATTAATATGGTCAATGTAAAATGAAAGCTTACGTTCGAGATTTAGTAGCTTTAATTTTTTTTATAAACTGGGGTGAATGTTGTTGTAAAATCCGCGAAGTGTAGCAAAAGTGGTGTCTTTTCGTGGAACTGGCACTTTTAAGCTAAGGACAAATATGACATTTAATTGGACAAAGTTTTATACTCAAATATGAGCTTATAATGTACTAGAATAACATGGGGTATATATTTGTATGGATCACCCTCCTCGAATGTTGGATAGTGCAAGGATACAATCTCTCCATCCACCGCTACTTACGCCTCCATCCACCGCTACTTACGCCTATGTCGAAGTTACGACAAATTAATATAACGACTCACGGGTTACGACTGTTTCAGGTCGTATCACAAAATGATCCTATAGTATCGTAACAAACGTATGGATGAGGGACAAAACGTTAATTTGAAGTACCGGCATTTAATCCCCGGGCATTAATCCACTTTAAAATTAAGTTTTAGCTATGTGTGGCCTTTGTCATGTTTATGACCTATATATTTCTGCAAACCTTATACAACACACTTTTGTTTATTAAAACGTTTAATATTTTTATATCATTTCATTTGCCTGCCAAACAATTGTGAAAAGTTTCTTCTTTATTGAGGATTTAAGGTTAAGTAATTTGAAAACATTGTGTATTCTATTTCTGGGGCATAAGTTGTTTGGGATGCCAAACGGTCGAGTGCTGGTATCTGGGATTTCAGCTATCAGTAGAGGGGCCAGCCCCATGACATTTTCGTGTCGTTAAACAAATGTTTCAAATGGATAAATCACATTTGTCTGGAGATTTTTTTCTGCCATGTCGGTAAATTTGCAGCTCATGTGCTTTATTCCGTTTCCATGGCAGCGGTCACGCTATTACAGGATTTTTGTCATATTTTAGGCCTATATATATTTTAGGCCTAAATATGTCAGGTTTTAATTTGCTAAATCTGTTAAACTTAATGGGGCAGAAACTTCATATTTGGTTGTAGAACACATAAATATTTAATATCTATAAACAAAATCATCACTTAATTCAATAATTATATTTGATTTATGGGTGAAATTACATTTTTTGGTGTTTTTTGTGTAGTTTTGATCAAAAAAGTTAATTTTTACATGAGATTTTTTTAATGACTTACACATCATTGAAACTGATCATTTTTTAAGGTGGATGTTTTGTTTTAAAAAAGTATCACAACATTTTTGTGACCTATGGCAATTTGTTTGCATTACGGTCATTTACACCAATTTTGTCGATTTTACAGTCGATATGTGCTACTTTTTATTTGATTAAAAATTAGCATAAATGGCCGTTGCCATGGAAGCTGCCTTCTATTATAATTCTCTTAATAGCTTAAAATTAATGAATACCTGTATATCAATAATATGAAGCTTTAGTTTTTAATACAATCTTGAAAAGGGTCCATTTTTGGCCAAAATTACCAAATCACTAAAAACGTGAAGTTTATGCCTATACTTATGAATTTTAACTTTTTGGATCCAAAACATTTTCAAAAACAAATCCAATGAAAAAAATACTTTTTTTTTGTAAAAAGTGCATACAAATCACCAAAAAATGAAATTTTCACCAATAAATCATATATTTTGAAATAAGTGATGATTTTGTTCATAGGTATATCAAATCGGCATGTGTTCTGCACACCAAATGTGAAGTTTTTACTCAATTTAGTTTTAAAGCTATTGCTAGTTAAAATGTGACATTTTGGGGTAAAAATTACAAAAATTCTTTAATAGCGTAAATAGTTGCGGCCGCGCGTGTTACGAATTTGCCAACATGGCAGAAAAGATCATTGCCCATGTAAAAATTACTTATCTTACCCACATTTCAAATGTTTTAACAATGGGCTATTCCAGTTGAAATACATACACCACTGTGAAAATATGACCTTAATCTTCCACACAGGGAGTGTGAATTTCAAATTGGTGACTCCATTTAAAATCTTAAGGAAGATTAAGGTCATGCCTGCCATTGGTGGATTTAAAGATGTGGAACAGCCCAATGTATGTGGAATAGTGGTCGAGGTACCAGTGATATCAGAGTAAGCCAAAAAAGGTCAGAAGAATGCCGAATAAAAAATGGCCATAGTTTTAGACGGGTAGGCGGGGAACCTAGTCAATTTTAGAAAATATTTATAGAGACAACCCTTTTTTGGCCTATCTGCTTATCAATCGTGATCGAAGTTTGGAAATCTTTAACGTGCATATGATGATATCATGAACCTGTACTCGGATTGCGACTCGAACGTTTGGTAATCTCAACAATTTCTGTCTGTAAAGTGTTATTTTCATAGCATTCATAGCATTCATTAGTTCAATTGAAACTCTTTCTTATTTTATTTTTTCCTAAGCAAAAGAAGTGTTCAATGAAATATCATTCGTTGAATGTATACAGTATACCATGAATTATTTTTCTGAGCAAAGTTTTTGCTCGCTCAAGTCTGTTCGAAAAATTTACAAATAGGCCTAAGCTGATGGAAATCTGAACAGATTTTCTATGTAGTCTCACCCTATTCTCTACTGTTTTTAGAGTACCCCCTTGACACGCCCTTGCAAGCACCTTGCACATTCAGTGGTGACATAGGTGCGTATTTCGCTAGCCACAGCATCGAATAGCGCGCGGGGATATGCACCTATATCAGACAGTACTTATACACAGATTTGTATTGTGTCAAATATGTCTGCTCTGAAAATGAACGAAATTATCTGTTAATACTTCAAACAAAATACTGAGTTGAGTGCAGTTCCAATATACATATTATATGGTTGCCATGAAAATAACACTGAATAGGATAACAAATATATAATATAAATATTATACATGCGTAAACAATATATCTGCATTAAGAAACAACTGTATAACATTTTTATGTAACCAATTATTATGCAATTTTAGGCTATTAACACAAGTTTATTTCCTGTGGGTGACCTAATAAACAAAATGCAAATACTTAGTGCAGTTCCCAAATAAATATTATACGGTCACCTTGAAAATACCACTGAATAGGATAACAAGTATAAGGGGCGCACCATTAGATTTCCAGGGGGGGCATGGGAGTTTTTTGAAGAAAAAAAAAGAAACTTCGCCCACTAGTGAGACAAGTGAGAATCCCATGCCCCCCCCCTGAGAATCTAATGGTGCGTCCCTAATGCGTAAACAATATATCTGTATTGGGAAACAGCGGCCTTGTAATATTCTATATGGCCATGTGTCACAAGTTGGGACCCTCTTTCGTGACATACTATTTTCATAGCTGAAAACTTCAACGTTGAGTAAATTGTTATACCATCATGTACCAATTACTGAAGTCAATATTCAGGGTGTACTAGAAGATATACAGGGTGTAAAAATAAACTTTTTAATGTATGGGAATGCCTTTTCAGGAATATTTTAGTTTGCTTCGTTATCAGACCTAATTAATTATTCAAAAGATTTAATTAGTGCTAATTAGCTGTATAAATACTTTTAAGTAACTGGTTTCAGTCATAAATAATCATTCTAAATCAAAAATAGAAGCCTATGGGAAAAGGCATGGACGAACCTGCAAACGTGCTCGTTAGTCTAATTAATTAGATGAAATTACACAAAGTACATAATTATTTAGTTTCTACAATTAACTGACATCAATTGGTACTAAATAATCATGGATTTTAGTTTTCAACTCAACATAAAAGCAGAAAAAGTATGTCATGAAATAATTGTTTGTGAACTTTTTTCATTGACTTTCTATGGTACCGTGTCCGCACATCCTCCACACTGCAAACTCGTTAGCTAAATTGATCATAAAATTAATTACAATCAATAGAAAATTAAGAGCAAAGAAATATGCTTTAAATAAACAAGATCATCATGAAGGTTGCAAGTATACATCTTCATTTTGAAAATATCATTATCATTTCATTTTTTCAAGAAAAATGTCACGCCACCACCCTGTTGAGGGTCCCAATATAAGACACACGGCCATGTAGGTGCGTGTACACATAGGGGTGTGTGGGGGTGTTTATGTGTATATGCTTACAACTTGTATGTGTGTACCGTAAAAACTCGATAGTTAAAGCATAATGTGCTTTATACTATCGAGCGCTTTTAAAACATGCAAACATGAAAAGCACCACCCACAAAAAAGTAAAGGGTTTTGAGCAAATCATCGATACACACAGTTATACGACCAAGTAAACCTGCAAATGCGTGTCTCAACCTTAGCTCAGTTGGCAAAGCGCCGTACAATTTCATGTTTTCAAAAGCTCTCGATAGTAAGCACGTTATGCTAACTATCGGGTTTCTACGGTATATTGTGTGTATCATAAGTTTGTAATTTATAGCAACATTATGCCTGAAGTTAGAAATATTTATTGCCAACCCAGTCAGAGTAGGCTAGATTTCTGAGGAAAGCACGTTTTTCTGATATGGCAATTTAGTTCAGTTGATTTCGTTAATATTGTTTGTGGGTTAAGGTATCGTCATGAGTAACCAAAATAATGGGTTTAATTGTTATGTTTAAACAATGTCTATTATACTTTTATTTAAACCAATTAGTGGATTAAACAGATTGACAGCCTTTCTAGTATCACCCTTTTGACCATTTATAATCTTAATTTAGTATGTCAGTCTTAATAGCTTGGCAACTGCTTTTCAAAAACAATCAAAATCTCAATTCCTTTTTTAATTATGAATTTTGTTGACATTTAGCAAAAATGAACAAAATTGTCAAATTATTGTGATTTTCGATCTTTGCTCAATTTTGACATACTTTTGTTTTAATGGTATTTTTAGGATATTAATGTAAAAGAACAGTGTTCCGTAGACTAATTGAACGAAAACCCATTAAAATGTGCGTTCATTGGTCTCTTATAGCTGTTTTTATTCAAATTCCCCCTCCCCACATTTTCCGGAAAATAATGAAGATTTCCAGAAACTAATAATTAGAATATCTCGGCAACGGAAAAAGATATGAATGTGAAACAAAGACCAAAAGATGTATTTTAACGTGTTTAATACGTTCATACAAAAATCATTTTCGTACTCAGATGGACGTTTTGCATCTAAGCTCTTTATATAAAAAAATTAGAAAAATTATAGATTGATTTTGATAGAATTCATTGATGTGAATGTAAATTGCATGTAAATAAATTGCCTATCATGCCCACGGGAAACAAACTTGTGTTTAGCATTAGAACGATATATTTTTTAATATAGGGATCAATAAGTATTAACGGTGTATAGTTATAGTTAAATTGTAGATTAAACATTTTCCATGTAATAGGAGTCAGATTTCACATTGTTTTATCGTGCACCATAAGAGTTAAATTCCATCATTATCATCGAACCATTTGTGTGAAAATCTATTCTACTGTTATATGGTTCGATTTAGAGATATGCGAAGATGAATTTCAAGCCTGTGTGAAATCTGACTCCGATCATGTATAGTGGTAAGGTGAACTCCCGCAGATTTGTGTTTCAAAATACAGTATGAGATGTTACCTAAACACTATAAAATGCAAGTGCAAAAAATGCAACTTCAATATTTTGAATCTACTCCAGTTTCTGTAATGAAAGAATCTACATTTTTATTCATAAGCACCTCAAATTTATGTTTAATTGTGTTGCTTCAGATGGAAATAACAGTATAATATCATTTTATACAGCAGTAAAATGTTTTCCAAATTAAACTGCAAATTAAATCCTATTCATACGTACCCCATCCCCCGATTCTTACATTGAAATATTGAAGGTTTTATAGTTGCAAATAGATAGGAAGAGGTATTGTTGACAACAGAATAAACCGTAAATTGTGTTCAATATCTATGGGAGAATCACACATTTTCAACTCGCGGAAAAAAATCTACTTTCATCCATTACGGATATGAAACCTTTGGAACAGAAATCTACGGGGATATTCACCAATATCGTACAGTATTTTATTCATTTTAATATGTAACATACCGTAACATGTAAGCATACAAGCTATTATAGCATTGTACAGGGTCTCCCCGCCCCCCCCAAAAAAAAGCAAACACCCCAGAACCCTTATTGCGCTTTCCTTTTCTCCTATTTCTGAAAAGTAAATGAAATATATTTTGGTATTTAAAGAAACCTTTAATCGTTTTAATAAATAATAAACCGAAAGAAAAATTTCAATCGGCTCACAACTTTTGATGACATGCTCTTTTAAAGAAATGTACCCGTTTTTCACGCTGTCCACGGAGGTTTGGCTACTTCAAAGATTGAAAAGAGTTACGTGTACTGTGCATGAATATCAAGCATTCCTCAATGATGACAACCTACCATTATTTAGGGAATGGGATTTACCGGTGGGCCTATGGGCTATGAATTGTGTCATTAACTTGTCGTCAAAATGGATGTGGGATGAGACTTCTCTAGCTTGCTATACATGTACTTGCAATTAAACTTATTTTTGCTTGGCTATGCCTTTTTGTTTTATTATGCTTCTTACTTTCTTACTTTGTTGCTTCTTGCTTTCTTTTTACTTACAACATGTCATTTTTCTTCTTTGGGATGAAGGGTTACCTTAAAAGGGCTGTTTGGTATGTCCTTGGTTCTTCTGAAGTGAGTTTAATGTGCTGCATTGTCCTCTACCTGGTTGCCTTCTTCAGGAATACAGGTTTCAGCCCTGGTCCTTATTGCATCAATTAAATTGCGTACCCTCCTTGTGCGCCGAATACTTATGAATGCAGCAGAAATACGGTTAGGAAGATGTGGAAGGCTAGCTGGTGATCTTTGCTCATAGTGAATGTGTTCCAAAGCCTATTATTTATCAATGGCATTAACCGAGTGTTTCGTTTTAATCTTTGATGTAGTCAAACCTCATCCGTGGACAGAGTGAAATACGGGTACATTTCTTAAAGAGGGCATATCTTATAAAATTGTGAGCCGATTGATGTATTGTTTTGGTTTATTAAAGCTAACTATTTGGGGTTTCTTTACATACCAAAATACATTTGATCAAATTGTCAGAAATTGCTCATTATTGCTGTTGTTGTTTTATTCCAGATTACCATTATGTCAATAATAATTTGTTATCATTATTAGGGAGTGTTCATAAATACTTTGTTTGGAAGATATGGAGGAGATTAAACAAATGTGAGTCAAAAATATTCACCTTGGTTATATTAGGTAAAGGAGGCGGGGTGGGGGTGGGGGCGGTCAAAATATTTTTACGTTAAAGCTTCAAATCTTCCAACGCCTAAGAAACTATATATGGATACTCCATATGAACTGAAATACGCAATAAGTTACTTTACAAAATTTGACTAATGTCATGAAAATGAAAAGGTCTAATGATACATGGTGTGTTACTCCCTTACAAATAACTTGATATTGTTTCATAAAATCTGGGCATGTTTTTAAGGAACTTCGTCTCAAAAATCAAATTTTAACCAGCAATGCCTCAAATGAAAAAGTTATATAGTAGGTTATTTAAACACAATGAGCAAGTTTGAAATATCTTTCAATTCTAACGATTGGAGAAGACACCGAGTGATTTGTGTAAAAGGCACGCCATGTTTGTAACCCTTTCAGTAATTATTCACAATACTGCCATGTCAACATGAATCACAGGATCCGGCTAATTTGTAGATTGTTATCGCATGAAATATCTCTTCACCTTTCCATCTGTTTTCATGTCAATAAAAATACCTTTGTTACAAATAAAGTGAATAAATATTGTATTGATGTAAAAAAAATATTATATTTGTTTAATAAGTATTATTATTTTAATTTATGTTAGAGTGTTTTCCAAATTGTTAATGGACAAAATGTTTAAATTAATAACTGAATTTTATATTTATATAAATTACATTTTATAGTGTTTTCCTAATTGATCATCAAAATAGCTAGATTAATACCTGGACCTGAAGTAAACATTCAATACCAGATAAAATAAATAATATGACACAGTAAACAAACACACGATGATTATTTCGAACTTTAGTCATGAAATGCATTACATGTTATCACAGGTATAACCTCATTATAATATTAAAGTGAGTGAAATTCCATAGCCGTGGAGTGGCTGCTTCCTGGCTTGATCTGCAATCGACGTTTTTTTAAGGACGTGAACAGATGAAGCAAGTTTTTTTTTTGCTGTATCAAGCCCAGATAGACATCCTGTCCCATCAATCTAATATTCTGATGCACTGCCCCCGACTTTATTGAAAAATAAGGGTCTTTGGGTGACAGATCAAATGAAAAAAATAAGGGGTCTTTAGGTGACAGAGCATGTGTTCGTAAACAGACATGTGGTCTCTGGGCGACAGCAACGGCCAGTATGTTCAAATGTATTGGCCATTTGTTTCTGCTTCTGTAACGACCATGTGTAGACAGTACAGCCAGCGACACAATCATGATGAGATCTTACTCCGTTCTTTCCCCTTCTAGTTACTCATATCTTGGTGTTCATGGCATTTTGTTAGGTTAGGTTTAATACCAGTTCTTTCAAGAGTATTCGTTTTCTTGAGTATTCTAAGGGGTCAAGGACGATAGTGATTCTCTTCATATGGCTCCGAATTCTCATCTGGGAAAGGGGTAAAAGTCAAAAAGAGAGATGGATCAGCCCCAACCAGTGACCATGAACTGCTTGAGGAATGGAAGGAATATTTTAGCTCACTCCTTAACAACGGCAGTGGCACAGCAGCTTCAGAACTTTCTGCACCAGCTGTTGAAGATCTTCCTATTATCACTGAGCCCCCAAGGCAGCAGCATTGGACTGTGCTATAACTGCTGAAGCACTTCAGGGAGGAGGGGATAGCATGATTGATATGATTCTCACATTCTGTATGGAAGTTCATTCATTCATTCATTCATTCATATTTTATTTTCATCAATCATCAACATCAATATACAAGTGATACCAGGCTGGCTTTAGATCAGGTCGAAGCTGTGCTCAGCAAATACACATTTTGAGGAGGATCATGGAAGGCTTCAAGGAGTACCAACTTCCCTTGACAGTCATGTTCTCAGTGCTGCGGCATTATGGAATACCAAAGGTTGTGGTCAATGCCGTCCAGGTGCTCTACAATGACTCCAATAGTGCCGTTATGGTAGATGGAAGTATCTCAGAGCCTTTCCAAGTAACAAATGGAGTGCTTCAGGGTGATGTGTTGGCACCATTCCTGTTCATTATCCTAGTAGACTACCTCCTAAAGAAATCAACTTCTGGAATTGATAATGGAATTGTTACCTACCCACGTCGGTCAAGCAGGTATCCTGCTAGGATGCTAAATGACCTGGAATTTGCTGATGATATAATTGCCCTGTTGGAATCTTCTATAGCCCGGGCCCAGTCACAGCTTACTAGGACTGCAACAGCAGCAGCAGATCTAGGCCTTGTCATCAGCGCACCTAAGACAGAATATATGACTGCAAACTGTAACGCCCAGCCAGCACTTGAGGTCTATGGTAGCACCATCAACCATGTCACAGACTTCACGTACTTGGGTTCCAAGATGGGCTCTAGTGTTGGAGACCTAAAACGAAGAAAAGCACTAGCCTGGGCCGCTTTCTGAAATTGGAACGCCTTTGAAGAAGCCCATTAATGCCAATCGAAACAAAAATCAAGCTGTTTGAGACAACTAGTGTTACTGTCCTTCTGTACGGGTGCGCGCCATGGGTAATCACCAAGGACATGGAAAACAAGATGAATGCCTTTGCAACATCTTGCTACAGAGTCATGTTAAACATCAAGCGTGTGGATCGGATTCCAAATGAAACTATCTACAATCTGACCAACACCACTCCACTGGTTGCCAGAGTCAAGATTCATCAACTCAAATAACTCAGCCATATACTGCGTCTTGAAGACGACGAGCCTGTGAAAGAATATGCCCTTTATATGGGAAGAGGAACCGGGACGGCCACGCACACTGTACTTACAGTATGTACAGCACCTCCTGGAAGATACTGAAGGATGCTGCAGCCAAACAAAATTGTTTCGCTTGCCCAAGATCGCAATAGTTGACCGACTGATGATGATGATGATGATGATGATGAAGCATAATAAATAAATAAATAAATAAATAAATAAATAAATAAATAAATAAATAAATAAATAAATAAATAAATAAATAAATAAATAAATAAATAAAAAAAAGGTCATGTTCTCATCAAATGACCCCACATTTTTACATTTTGCTCTCACCGAATGCCAAAAATCATAGTCTCAACCATTGACCCCATATGTTTTTACATTTTGCTCTCACCGAATGCCCCTTACTTTAAAAGAGTCAGCCCTACACCTGTATCAAGTTCATATTGAAGTGCCCCATTATCGCATTAGATGGAATAACCCCGACCGATAGAATTGAACACTCTTAAAAGATGTTCTTCAGCAGCATTTTAAAATGCCATTCGTGGTATGTGAGGCACACTGTTGATTCTATAACTGACTCTGGAGTGAACCCGATAATATTGTGTAATTGTTTTATTAATTCAGTAATGTTTATGTTAATTTCGGGTACATTGTTTCATCTAGCATGACTAGTGAGGATTAGGATCTTAGATTATTCAATCATGCACGTAAAATTGTGAATGACAAGCCGAGTGTGTTTACCAATATGCATGTCTAACGCAATACTGTTAGAAATCTAATACATCCCATTGAATTACGTGTGGACAAAGTAATTTTCGATCCTCTGATGTAAAACTGCTGCCATTTTGTTACTTTAGTTTCTTTTTCTTTAATTTTTCACCACATATTTTTTAGAAAGACATGTATTAAGAATATGTAACACTTATGAGAATAATAGCTGCTCTAAACTCTGAGAAATAAACTTTTCGAATTGGGTAAAGTTCTTTTTGAACCACTCTGTATTGTTAACAACCGACTTAATAATTTTTATATTGCTGACCAGTGACCACCAACTTTTGCTATTTTGCCGGAAGGAAAAAATCTGCAAATTTAATCCTACAAAATCATTCAATTTTCGAAACCGGACGTTGTTCTAATT
The DNA here is from genome assembly GCF_039555335.1 of Amphiura filiformis. Classification (NCBI taxonomy): domain Eukaryota; kingdom Metazoa; phylum Echinodermata; class Ophiuroidea; order Amphilepidida; family Amphiuridae; genus Amphiura; species Amphiura filiformis. The sequence goes on from NC_092645.1 coordinate 8,889,380, forward strand.
CGTGCTTAAACTTCATCTAAGAAAATTGGGACTTTTTCTCGGATTTCTTCATGTTGGCACTTGTCGGAAACAAATGAGCTGAAAAGCTCAAATAAGCGGTGAGCTATTTTGACCAAATTTCTGTGGTACATTGAACGTATGTAAGAGCCCAATACGTAACAAAAGCCCAGTACGTAACAATTTGATACGTATTGGGCTCAACCACTTCTACCTAGAACAAAAAGTGGCAAAAAATAAATCATCCCGCCCAATACGTAACAAAACTAAAATTTGATTAAAATTACTTTATTCATACTCCCTCCCTCTGTAGTGGTTTTTGTTACGTATTGGGCTCTATACATTTTTTGTTACGTACTGGGCTCCGGTTGTTTTTCAAGCAAATTATGGATATTATGTGCATGTGTTTTTATAGAAGTACTTTATATTGACCCAGTAACTCATTTTGAGTCTTTCTAGAACAAAATATTTGACAGTGTTTTATCTCTAGACTTGGAATTTAGTTGTTACCTATTGGCCTCTGGTTATTTTAAAAGGAAATTATCATGATTAGGTGCATGTTTTTGTTATAGAATTACTTTATATTGACTCAGTAAATCCTTTTGAGTCATTTTGAGTCTTTCTAGAAAAAACATTTTGACAGTGTTTTTTCTCTAGACTTAGAATTTTTTGTTACGTATTGGGCTCTGGTTATTTTTAAAGCAAATTATGGGTTTTAGGTGCATGTTTTTGTTATAGAATTACTTTATATTGACTCAGTAAATCCTTTTGAGTCATTTTGAGTCTTTCTAGAAAAAAGTTTTGACAGTGTTTTTTCTCTAGACTTAGAATTTTTTGTTACGTATTGGGCTCTGGTTATTTTTAAAGCAAATTGTGGTGATTAGTTGCATTTTTTGTTTGCTATAAACTTACTTTATATTGACCCGGTAACTCATTTTGAGTCATTTTGAATCATTCTAGAACAAAGCTGATTATGGTTATTAGGTGCATGTTTTTGTTATAGAATTACTTTATATTGACTCAGTAACTCATTGTGAGTCATTTTGAGTCTTTCTAGAAACATTTTTGATAGTGTTTTTTCTTTAGACATAGAATTTTTCTTTTTACGTATTGGGCTCTGGTTATTTTTAAAGCAAATTATGGTTATTAGTGCGTGTTTTTGTTATAGCATTACTTTATATTGACCCAGTAATTCATTTTGAGTCATTTGTGACTCTTTCTAGAGTCATTTTGAGTATTTTTAGAACAAAATATTTGTCAGTGTTTTTCCTCTGGATTTGTTTTGTTACGTATTGGGCTCTATACATTTTTATGCGTTTTCGAGTTTACACTGTCGGAAAAGCTCTTCTATTAATTTTTTCGCATGGACATGACTTGACCTGCAGTTAAAATTTATCGAAGAAAGAAAAAAATCGAGTGGTTCTAATTTTTTGTTACGTATTGGGCTGTATACATTTTTATGCGTTTTAGAGGTTACACTGTTGGAAAAGCTCTTTTATCGGGATTTTTTCGCATATATGGACATGACCTGACCTCCAGTTAATATTTATCGAAGAAAGAAAAAAAATTCGAGTGGGTCTAATTTTTTGTTACGTATTGGGCTGTATACATTTTGTATGCGTTTTGGAGGTTTACTGTCGGAAAAGCTCTTTTATCGGGATTTTTTCGCATATATGGACATGACCTGACCTCCAGTTAATATTTATCGAAGAAAGAAACAAATTCGAGTGGGTCTAATTTTTTTGTTACGTATTGGGCTGTATACATTTTGTATGCCTTTTGGAGGTTTACTGTCGGAAAAGCTCTTTTATCGGGATTTTTTCGCATATATGGACATGACCTGACCTCCAGTTAATATTTATCGAAGAAAGAAAAAAATCCGAGTGGGTCTAATTGTTTGTTACGTATTGGGCTCTATACATTTTTATGTGTTTTGGAGGTTACACTGTCGGTAAAGCTCTTTTATCCGATTTTTTTCGCATATATGGACATGACTTGACCTCCGGTTAACATTTATTGAAGAAAGAAAAAAAATCGAGTGGTTCTAATTTTTTGTTACGTATTGGGATGTATACATTTTTTATGCGTTTTAGAGGTTACACTGTTGGAAAAGCTCTTTTATCGGGATTTTTTCGCATATATGGACATGACCTGACCTCCAGTTAATATTTATCGAAGAAAGAAACAAATTCGAGTGGGTCTAATTTTTTGTTACGTATTGGGCTCTATACATTTTTTATGTGTTTTGGAGGTTACACTGTCGGTAAAGCTCTTTTATCCGGATTTGTTCGCATATATTGACATGACTTGACCTCCGGTTAATATTTATCGAAGAAAGAAAACAATTCGAGTGGGTCTAATTTTTTGTTACGTATTGGGCTCTATACATTTTTTATGTGTTTTGGAGGTTACACTGTCGGTAAAGCTCTTTTATCCGGATTTTTTTGCATATATGGACATGAGCTGACCTCCAGTTAATATTTATCGAAGAAAGAAAATCGAGTGGGTCTAATTTTTTGTTACGTATTGGGCTCTTTACATTTTTATGCGTTTTGGAGGTTACACTGTCGGAAAAGCTCTTTTATCCGGATTTGTTCGCATATATGGACATGACTCGACCCACGGTTGTTATTTATCGGAGAAAGAAAAAAAATTCGAGTGGGTCTAATTTTTTGTTACGTATTGGGCTCTTTACATTTTTATGCGTTTTGGAGGTTACACTGTCGGTAAAGCTCTTTTATCCGGATTTTTTCGCATATATGGACATGAGCTGACCTCCAGTTAATATTTATCGAAGAAAGAAAAAAAAATTCGAGTGGGTCTAATGTTTTGATACGTATTAGGCTCTATACATTTTTTATGCGTTTTGGAGGTTATGCTCTTTTATCCGAATTTTTTCGCATATATGGACATGACTTTACCTCCGGTTAATATTTATTGAAGAAAGAAAAAAAATCGAGTGGTTCTAATTTTTTGTTACGTATTGGGCTGTATACATTTTTATGCGTTTTAGAGGTTACACTGTTGGAAAAGCTCTTTCATCGGGATTTGTTCGCATATATGGACATACATTTTTTATGTGTTTTGGAGGTTACACTGTCGGAAAAGCTCTTTTATCCGGATTTTTTCGCATATATGGACATGACTCGACCCACGGTTGTTATTTATCGGAGAAAGAAAAAAATACTTTTTATGCGATTGGAGGTTACACTGTTGGAAAAGCTCTTTTATCCGGATATTTTTTCGCATATATGGACATGACTTTAACTCCGGTTAATATTTATCGAAGAAAGAAAAAAATTCGAGTGGGTCTATTTTTTTGTTACGTATAGGGCTCTTTACATTTTTTATGCGTTTTGGAGGTTACACTATCGGAAAAGCTCTTTAATCCGGATTTTTTTCCGCATATATGGATATGACCTGACCTCCATTTAATATTTATCGAAGAAAGAAAAAAATTCGAGTGGGTCACACTGGAGGTTACACTGTCGGAAAAGCTCTTTTATCCGGATTGTGTTTTGCATATATGGACATGACTTGACCTCCGGTTGATATTTATCGAAGAAAGAAAAAGAAATCGAGTGGGTCTAATTTTTTTGTTACGTATTGGGCTTTTTACATTTTTTTATGCGTTTTGGAGGTTACACTGTTGGAAAAGCTCTTTTATGCGGATTGTTTCGCATATATTGTTATGACTTGACCTCTGGTTAATATTTATCGAAGAAAGAAAACATTCGAGTGGTTCTAATTTTTTGTTACGTTATGCGTTTTGGAGGTTACACTGCCGGAAAAGTTCTTTTATCCGGATTTTTTCGCAAGGATTTACTTGATTTGATCTCCAATTAATATTTATTTATTGAAGAAAAAGAAAGTACCGACTATTTCTTTGAAAGGCGCATATTGGAATGTCATCTTTCCCTGGGTAAGATCTGACACCGGGCCAGGCCCATGGCCAGAGGGTAACATGAGTATGTTTTTTACCTTGAAGGCAAGGATAGTCTTGCAAATATGTGCTAACTTTCCCCTAGGCCATCCAATATGCCATATACAGTAGGACTACAAGTTCACAGATTTTGTTATGTTATGCGTTTGGAGGTTTGCATGTCAAAAAATGGGGTTTATAGGATTTTTTTGGTTTCATGGTTCGACTTCAATTGATATCCCATTAATATTAATCATAGACAAAAAAGGTGTTATTTTTGATAGGTTATTCCATTTGTATGTGTTAATGTCAACAAAAAAATGGTTTTATTCTGATATTTTTAGCGGCGAAGCCAGCTGAAGCAATACCCGTGTCATTTAGTTCATTCGTTCGTAACAAATCGCTTGTTAAGACCATAGTGCAGTTATGTCCACGGCAAATTCACCGTGACCTTTCCAACCATAAACCCGCTTAGTGGAGATTAAACCGAGATATGCAGTACTAAACCATTATAGTAATTGATTGTCTAATGCAAATTTATTACCACGTGATAATATTAATCCTATGAGCGATCGAATTGTCCGCTAACGGTCGACTAATCCAATCGGTAATAAGTTTGTACCTATTACTGTTTCGTGACACCCCTCTTCCAAATGCGACCAAGCCAGGGCGGCCCGGTGAAGCAAAAATGTGCATTGGAATAACACGGGAGTTTGGATATAGATGGTAGGATTTCTTTCTCATAAAATGTATGGTCCTCGTTATTGAAGCATGTACCGGGTTCAAAATTCAGAAAAGTAATTGAAACATAGCGCAAGTACTAAAATCATAGCTTTTATACTTTTTGATATATGACGCTAACTAGTTCATCTCCTATATCTATAACACAGCGCTACCAGTAGGGGTCAATTGCCTATTGTGAGTGCCCCTGTGTTGTGTGCATACATGTAGGCAACAATAACTGCATGATGCACCGAACAAACTTTGAGATGAGTGTTGTGTGAGATGTGTGCAGTCCCACGCAGACTGTCCTGGACTGTCCCACAATCTTGGTTCGGTTCCATCTTTGGATAATGGAATGATACATAATTACATACGACCTATGAACAAAAAGTTCTGTAACCCCATTAACCCGCCCAGTTTGAAATTCCACTTCTAAAATAGGCCTACTCCGTGCCAAAAATCCATTCTTCTTTCTCCACAAATCAATGTCAATGATTACACACACTGTCGGATCATGCAGCGATCTTTTGTGCGTAATTATAGAGGGCCAGGGGATTTACTTTATTTGAAGAAATCAAAGAGCCCTAGAAATAAAAATTGTAGTGTAATGATTGACAGGCACAATTATTTCTTTTAATGAAAAAAAAAATTGTAATCGAAAATCCAGTAACCAGTAACCAAACATTGAACTGATTAATAATGTTACATAGTATTATTTGTAAATTAAATAAAATACTGGAACATCTGACGTCATCACAACATCTTCAATCAGATGCCTGACGAAGTCCGATGCTTTCGGACGCAACGTAGCAAAGTGAGTTGCAAATTTTAGTTCCAGTATTTGATTTAATTTACAAATAATGTTTTGAACTACTGGATGAATAATCTACACCAAGATATAATGTTACATATTCTTCATTACCAGTCATTATCCACGGATCCGAGGGTAGGAGGGTTTAAAAGAAAGCCGGTGGACTGTGATGAAACGCGGGAATAAATTGCATAGAAGAACGAATAAAAGGAGAGAAAACGTAGAGATATAGGCCTAAGCAAAGAAGAACGCGATGGTTAACGTATAAAGAAGAGTGGGAGGAGAAAAAGAGAAAACGGAGAGAGACGGAAAATGGACTCTGGTCGGACATAATGACCCCAACCCCCTTTAGAAGAAAATGACAGCCCCGTGAGACCACCGCTTTCGAAATTTTATCGGCGCTTGATTCAATTTCGGACTGTATTTTGTGAAAATTTGGGTATAGTTATTTAGGCCTACATTGTTGAAAAATATGAAAAGCACATGAGGCCAATTTAATGTTTAGCGTACAGTCCTTTTTTAAAAAAAAAGGACATTGACATGGCCCAAAATGGGGTTAATTTTAAGTCTAAAATAAACCAAAAGGAAATTGCAAACTGTATTTTTTTTTCACATTTCTGTCGACTGAGCAGGAGAGGAGAACTTGCTACTCTGTCCCAGGGCGATACTCCATTGGTGCTGATTAGGGTGTGGTCCGGAGGGGTGATCGGAAACGCACATATTTTTTCAATCTTGCTAAATTATTACTTCAGTGTCTATTTCGTGTAATTGACCTTTTCTATGAACCCATAAGCCTTTGCGATTACACCTGAGATGTCGTTATTTGACTTCAGTACGCGTCAGGCCGATGCGAACATCGTTTTACATCGTTACTGCGCATTGTACCGTATATAAGTCGACGTGACGTCAAGTAACGACATCTCAGGTGTGGGATATGTTTTTAAACATAAAATTCATAATTATTAATGTTTGGTTAGTCCACATTTGATGTTGTTTCATTTATAATATGCTAGCATATTAGTAGGTATGTCACAGTGGCTGCACAATAATTCTGTCATACTGTGCACGCATACATAACAGTGAATCAAAAAGCGCGCGGGTCAAAGTTGGCCAATTTTTGAAAATATACATGTCAAAAAACGATTTCCTCGTTATGTTTCATTGATCACAATAATTTGTCTTTTTAATATATGGTAGGTGAAACATTTCCTAAATCACTATCAACTCCGCCGAAATTAAACACTGCCTAGTTTAAGAGTTAAGACCTGTTTTATGAATTTTTTAGATCGTCCATAAATCAATAAATATAGGTCTCTCGAAATAGAGGACCTAGTACCACCGGTCTGAAATACCAGTGTTTGTTATCATGTATTTTTTTTCCTTGGACAATGAGTGAAACACTTCCCTATACCAATTGAAAACTCGGTGCACTTTGGCAATTAACTGCAGTTTCTTTATTCAACATCACAGCAGGTTCATATTTGACAAAATCATGCTGTATGAATAAAACATAAATAAAACATTGAAAAAGTAAAAATTACATATGCCTAATTAACATAAGAATGGCATAAATATATAATTAGATGTAATTAGCTAATTTGCATAATTAATGACTTTTTGTGTATTTTTGTTACCAAATGAAAGAACTTTGGGTACTTATGTGTGCAAAAAAACCGCATCCTCATATCATGTACGGTTCTCTGTTGGCATTATTTTTGCATATTAATTAGCTGGACTTAGTCATTTTTTAAGCTTTTATTTGTCTGCAGATTGGTCAAAATGGCTAAAATTGTATATTTGGTGGATTTATTACATTTATTCGAGGAGAGATTTTTAATCTTGTTTTCTTTAACGAAGTCCGGAAAGATATGCAATTAATCTGTGATACTTAAATCAATGCTACCTTTTCAAGTAAGTGTCCGAATAAGCATAACAAATCCCAAAAATTACCATTTTGCCATTTATAGCAATTTGTGGCAGGTTTTCACCCGATTTCCGGGTATCTTCAAGTTGACGTTACATCACTTTGCATTATCCGATTTCAATTCTGTTTTTGTTTTTGAAGCATTCATAACGATGATTCAATTAAAAGCGTCAAATAACATGTTTCTGCTGCGCTTATTTTTGGGGTGATATACCTAATATTAGGCCAAAAAAAGACTAAATTGTTGTCTTGCCCTCCCAAGCCTAAAATCTGGTGGTACAGCCGGCCGGATTTTTTTTACCAACTCAATCATTTGATACCTACTATTTCACAGTAACATGAGTGAAGAGAGGCAAATGCATAATATCGGCTGTATTTTCTACCCGATGTTGAATATTTTATTGAAGTAAATAATATCAAGGCCCTTCACAATTAACTCTTAGTTTACTGATTAAATTTTTTTTAAACCCCAAAAAACCTGGCCCATAATTATTTTTGCGATTTTGACCCGGCCGCGGAGGGCAACACAACAATTTTTTTACCTAATCATAACACTTGTATATCGAGCTAATCTCGTAAGAGGAATACACACATATTTTCATTTAAATGTTTACGACTTTTTAACGTTTCCGGCATATAAAATCTTATTTTGGTTATGAGTTCACCTACAAAATAATGGAAAATGTATCAAAATACATTGTAGGTAACATTTAAATGTATAATATGCTAAGCTTGAAGAAGCTATCATTTTATACAGGACAGAAGTTATAAGAGTGGAGGTAGAACTTTTTGAATGACCCTCGTATATCAAGGAGGTTCAACGCCCCTGGGAAAAATGCCACAATGAAATAAAATATGAAATATAATCTTCATTAGATAGCAATGACTTCACAGAACAATCTGCTATCTTCATTTGATAGCACTGACTTTACATAACCATCAGCTATCTTCAGTAGATAGCAATTACTTCACATAGCCATCAGCAACCTCAGTAAATAAATATGACTTTACATAGCCATCAGCTTATATCAATAGATAACAATGATTTTATATGACCATTTCTAAATTGGCAAATACTGTATCAAGTTGACAATTGATATAGGGCCGTAACCCTCACCCTAACCTTTAACCCTTACCCTAAGCCCTATAACTATAAATCTTAACCCAAGTCCCAAACCAAAACCCTGACCACAAGCAGCGCCCTTACCCTTACGTTCTGAAAACCTTAACCCGAATATCCTAAACCCTAAACCATTACCCTAAGTCCAAACCCTAAACCCTAACCATAACCAATTCGGTGGGTTGGCACTATATTTAGCAGTTCAGCATATAGGGGCGAAATGTCAGGTAGGCGAAGTGTCCTGTTTCCCTTTAGTATATGGTCAATTCCAGCGAAAGCGGGACAAAATTCTCTCTATGTTAACTTTCCACTTTAAAATGTCATTAATAAAGGAAATCACGTTATTGATGGAGCATATCATGTCACGTCCAATGTGCTCTCTTTGTGCATATAGGCCTTTACTAGCAAGTCATACCAGGGGACACGTTATGATGGCTTAAATGAATTGGCGTTACCCACGAATTCAAAGATAAAGCACCATATATGTCATTGAATGTCATTCAATCAAAATGAAATTATTACCGTTAGAAGACGGTTTTCATGATCTCTCATCATATGTAAAAAGATTGAATTCCACCAAAGTTTGTGGACTCTAGAGGCAATTAAGTCAATTTGGCTAATAATTTTGTTACCCGCGTATCAAAAATAAAATGATCGTTCTGAAAAATGTTAAGTGAATATGCCATAAATGACTATATCATGAAACGAAGTTTCGTTCTATAATTCTGAGGTCCAAGTGATTATTTTATGCAAATACGTTTTACCCATAAAATTCCATAAAATCAAATTTGACGTTACCCACGTATCAACTGTTACCCACGAGTCCAGCAAACATAATTGCCATAACTTAAATTAACATTTAATGACTTTGGGCACTGAATTTAGTTTGACAAGCGCTTAAAATTGTAAATCGTAAAAATACGTTCACCGCTTTAAAAAAGAATCTACGACGGTTTAATCTTTTGTTACCCACGAATCCCGAATAGATGCTAACCTTGAAAAAGAAGGAGATTGTTTATTTTAAGTTTAAATCAGCACATATTCAAGCCATGGGTATGCTATAATTTTTACAGTACATACAGTTTATGCACCTAAGAAACGCAAACCCCAAACGGTACTATAGTACTTATAGCTTTACCCACGAATTCGGCGTTACCCACGAATCCAAGGATTTACTCGTAAACTATATGTTTCTTATGCATCTTAACATTTTGAAAACATGCGAAATAGGTTCCAAAACAGTCCTGTTTAATAGCGTCCTCTTGAAGGCATACTGAAGCTGTATCATGAAGTTTTGATTGATTATCCTAAATTACCATTCTTTGGGTAAATGCAATTGGTTAGAGAAACGGAATCATTGAAACACAATGGAGGAATAACCGCATGATGGTTTCCAACCTTCTGTAATATTTTATATTTTGCCGCTTACCAATACATACCTTCAAATATGTGTTACCCACGAACATTTTGGTTACCCACGAATCCCTACTTAAATTATAGTTAACAATGTATTGATAGTGTTTTAGTTCATAGGAACTGTCAAACACGAGTTAATAGAATATTGCTGCATGAAAATATGGAATGATTTTACTAAAATAATAATATTTACTGTTTGCTCTGTCTATTTGAATTTGGCAACTTCATTATTCTCAAAAATTTTATACCCAAAATGCCATAATGATCCATTCTAAATATTCCATGTAGTTTGTATTTTGATTAAAATTCATTTTAGTGCCATTGCAGCCTGAATTATTGACATACGGAAAAGTATTTTTTATTTTTTATTAAAAAAATTAATAGGAATTGCTATTTTCCAGACGCTGTTACCCACGAATCCATCCGAGATCCTCATCCTGCGACGAGATACAAAGTCTAACTTTATATTTATATGAAGCATTTATTCTAATCTTTCGAAATAATACAGTAATGTTAAATGATAGCCACTTTGGAAAGAGTTCGAAGAATTGACACAATCTTAACTGTACACCTGGTTCTTTCTTAAAATTTGTAATAACCAAAATATTTCTTTGTAGATATATGTAATAGAATTCTATTTTAAGTTCAAAGTCTTCACCGATTTCTAGTGTATATGAGTCACACATAAAATATTGAAAGATATTAAAGAACAAGAAATTTTATGGCGTACAACAGGTGAAAAAGGCTTGAATTCGTGGGTAACATGCATATGCGCATTTAACACTTTATTTGGTCTAGCAAGAAAAGTTATTTTTCAATCCGATGGCACTTCCACCTGATGATTCACTAGATATGATCGTCTCATTTGATAAGTCTAGAATTGAAAAGGAAAACATTGTCAAAATGGCCCCCAGAGAGAATTCTGTCCCGCTTTGGCTGGAATTGACCATATACGTGGTGTGTGGGCACTATATTCAGCAGTTCAGCATGTAGGGGTGAAATGGTAGGGATGCGAAATGTCCTGTTTCCCTTTAGTAGGTGAGAATAACTTCACAGAGCCATCAGCTAACCCCGGTATATAGCATTAACTTATCAATCAGTTATATCTTAAGTAGATAGCACTGGTTATCTTCAGCAGATAGCACTGACTTTATATAGCCAACAGCTATCTTCACTAGTTAGATAGTAATGATTTCGCAGATATTTATTTGATAACACTGACTTCACATTGCCATCGGTAATCTTCAGTAGACATGGTAGATAGTAATGACTTCACCGAACAGTCAACTATCTTCATTTAATAGCACTGACTTCCCATCAGTGTCTTAAGTATATAGATATCAATGAGTTTACATAGCCGCCACCTTTTCTAAGTAATTTAGATAGCAATAACTTCACAGAGCAGCCAGCTATCTTCAGTAGATAGCAATGACTTCACAGAGCCATCAGCTAACATCAGTAGATATCAAAGACTTAACTTAGTCATCAGCTATATTCAGTAGATAGCAATGATTTCAGAGAGCCATCAGCTAACATCAGTAGATAGCAATGACTTCACATAGTCATCAGCTATCTTCATATTGTCTGATTAGCAATATACTTGATGACCATGCATGATGACGGTGAGGTGACCATGCAAATTGTATGGAAATTAGCTAATTTTCTATAATTGTTCTTCACGTGCAAAACATTGCAGACTCCACAGTTACAAACTTCAAACTATTCTCTACCATCACAAGTAATCAGAGGAACTCCAGATACCTCTATCGAATTTTTTTATTAAAAAAATAGACATTTGTTACGGTTCTTCCACACATGACACATTGGTTTAGTGGTGCTTTGGTCAACTTCGAAGGACCTTGCTAGAGGGCGCAAACATGATTCGGAAAAATGAACCCTTTTTATAATTCGGAATAGAGATCACGGTGACTCATTTCGGAATAAAGAACCCTATTTAGATTTCGGAATAATTTATATTCCGAATAGAGAACTTTTTTCATATTCGGAGTAGAGAACACCGTGACATGTTTTGAAATAGAGAGCCTGTTTGTGTCTTGCGAATTTTCGGAATAGATAATCTTCGGAATAGAGAACCGTGTTTTCGGAATAGCGAACCTTTAGTAACACTGTACACCCTTGGTCAGTGCACCCGATCTACTTTCGGCCCCAGGCACCCTGAACCAAAGTAAGCAGGGGTGTCGTTAGACCAATCGGATTGGGGGGGGTATACGGCATTTTTTTTTTTTTTAGATTTTGGTCTGTCTAATACAATTGTGAATATTGTAGATCCCAATTTTATTTTTTCGCCAGGGCGCTCAAGAATCTAAAAAGTGGGTGTGGGTGAGTGTGTGGGGAGGGGGGGGGGTGATTATCCAAAATTTTTCCTCAATATTTTTTTTTTTTTTATTAACTACTTTTACAATAACAATATTGTATAACAACAACTTCCGCACATTGGCTTTTGTAATCTGCCGACAATCCTATATGTTTTGCCGACAACCGTCACTTTTACCGACAACATTAAGAATTGGAGGAGGGGTGTCTCACCCCATACCACCCCACCCCCTTCTAGCGGCAGCCCACAAAGCTACGTCATTTAGGGAGCGGATATTATTTACGCCAACAGGAGGGGATGGAGGATTTCCATATTTTTTCTCGATTTTTACGTTCCCCCTTTCAGGTTCCCCCACCAATCAGGTAAAAAAAATTGATGTTCTCCTCTCCTAACTGAAAACAAGTCCTTGGTCTTTTTTGTTTTTGATTTGTTTTTATCGAATGCTTTCGGTTCACACTTGTACTGGTTCTCACATTATAAAGTCAGAATTTATAGCACTAAAATCATAGATTTACTCATGTGATGCCGCGATGTAGGCCTACAAAAGTATAAAAACAAGTTGGAAATTATTATGGAGGGGAATGACGTTTCTTACTTCCCTTTGAACATGAAATTGCTGCAAAAATATCATGGGCGTGCCCAAAGACATCGACAGGGGGTCCAGGGGGCTCAATGCTAGGCCTCTGTCGGGGTCCAGAGCCTCAGTGGGAAAGCCCCCCCCCCCCGGAAAATTGACATTCGACTATTTTGGACTAATTTGATGCATTCTGGTGTGATTTAGAAAACTAATAATGGTTAAAGGCATATAGCCTATAAAGTTAGGCGCACCATGAGCATAACAGGAGGATAGAGGGGGAGTGAAGAATAACAAAAAATGGATTCTCTTCTTTTAAATTTGATTCCTGGTTGACCCACAAAATTGTTTGTGGGGAGTGAAAATGTTTATCATTTGGTGTCGGTTTCACCAAAATTTTAGGTTAAAGCAATAAAAAGGGGTCATCGGATATGCATGGGGGTAGTAACTTTTTGTGTTTTTTGCAGCTTTGTCCCAAAAATGTCATTTTTACATGGTAAATGTTTGCAAAATGACTTATGCGTCATGGAAAGTATATCAAGTTGCGATGGATATTTGGATCAAAAGTCAATACAGACATTTTTCTGAGACCTCTGGTTTTTGACCTATGAACTCTTGAAATTAATAGTAGGCACTAATGCGTGTTTTCAGTGATTGAGCCTCTTTTATAATCTTGAGCAGTTTCCTGCATTACAAAAGTTTGTATTACACTTTATATTATTGATATACAAGCTTTAATTTTAAGCTATTAGGAGCATTCAAAGTGAAGGCAATTATACACATTTTAAAGCAAATTCTGCCAGTAAAATAGAGCAAATAAAAAAAATGGGAGTAAATGGGGCACACCGACATCGCCTGGCTAATAATTACTTGGTACACGCAGAGATACTAAAATAAATACCCGGGATCGATACACGTGAATGTGCTATGCACGATTTTGATATTCAGACGAAAATCTTTGGATACCGGGATATAAAATGATGAATATCTCCCGTAAATGATTTCGTCTGAAGAATCCAGATGTGGTTCCTTGCACTTGAATATACGTGTTGAACATATATATATGATCGATAGTCGTTAGCTAGCGTCTTGAGAAAGAAGCTTGCGTCTTGAACTCAAAAACTCACCAAAATTCTAATTTTATATTGCGTTGGTCCTGCATGGACTACAGCGCGTAGTACAGCTGCACTCACTACTCCCGTGGAGGCAGTATAAAAGTCGATGACCATTGACATCAATGGCGTATACAAGCGTACTCACTCACAATCAAGATCAATTATCCGGCTATTGTGAGTAGCCTTAGTCATGTCCCTCGACTAATTATGCGTCTCAAAGGTCGGAACAAAATGGCCATGCGTGGCTGTGGATTCAACCTACCATGGCGATTTCTGCCATGAAGATATCAGGGCGATGACACTGTGTGGGCACAGTAATATCCGATTCATAATAAATTGTAAGTATGGGATAGTACTGGACACTTCACCCTGCACACTTTCACCACGTATATTTCCACGCAGCCCGCACACTTTCATCCCAGCACACTCTCATCCCGTACGCATTCGCCCTCTAAATAACAAGCTATTCTATGTTCAAAATGGGAAGAATGGGCCGGTCGGTCCAGTCGATTTTTTTTAAACCTTCAGCTTTTAAAAATCCTAACAAGTATTAAATACTGGTTCATCCATTAGGATGCGTTCACATAGAAGTATACTATTCGGGTATACGGTGCAATTTTGCAGGTGCACGCGTATAGCTTAAATCGAGCAAGGCAATTTCATAGTACCGGGTCACATAAGGCTACGATCACATAGAAGTATGCTATTCGGGTATACGGTGCACGTTTTGCAGGTGTACGCGTATAGCTTAAATCGAGCAAGGTAATTTCATAGTACCGGGTCATATAAGAGGGCACTATTCGAAAAGGTCGTATACCTGCGTATAGTAGTACAGTGGGAAAAAGTGGGAATCGTGCGTGTTCGATTTTAGTGCAACGTATACCGTCCTAATTTTAAAACTAAACCATATGTGGGTAAATTCATTTTTTTTAAATAGATGCACTATCTAATTCTGCACATTATGACACCTCATTGAATGCAATGTGACCTCAAGAAGTAAAGTTACAAGCATTTGATTAGACGAAGAAAATTGGTAAACTGACCTATCATTCGATCAGGCTGAGTTCACATAGTATACTCCTATATGCACTCAGCCTGATCGAATGAGCGTATTTCGTATAGCGAATACCGTATACCGTATTCTTCTATGTGATCTCAGCCTTAGGGATATTTTCAATTTTTACTATTGGATACTTGTTAGATAATCAATTAAGACTAGTCTTTCAAAAAAATTTAAATAAAAAAAAAATTTAGTTTCTATATCTGTACAAATTTAACAAAAAATCCCCACTCGATTTTTTTTCTTTCTTCGATAAATGTTGGGGGTCAAGACAAAAAATCCGGAAAAAAGAACTTTTTCGACAGTGTCGGAGCCAAACGCATAACGTAACAATTAGACCCTCTCCACTATTTTCTTTCTTCGACAGGTATTAATCGTAGGTCAGGTCAACTCCATTTATGCAAAAAAAAAAATCCGATTGAAGAACTTTTCTGAGAGTGTCGGAGTCAAAACGTATAATGTAACAAAACAATTACACCCCCTTGGTTGTTTTTTTTTCTTCGATTAACATTAACTGGAGGTGAGGTCAAGTTCATACATGCGAAACACACTTCCAAAACGCATAACGTAACAAAAATTAGATCCACTCGATTTTTGTTCTTTCTTCGATAAATATTAACCGTGGGTCGAGTCATGTCCATATATGCGAAAAAAATCCGGATAAAAGAGCTTTTGAGACAGTGTAACCTCCAAAACGCATAAAAAATATATAGAGCCCAATACGTAACAAAAAATTAGAACCACTCAATTGTTTTTCTTTCTTCAATAAATATTAACCGGAGGTAAAGTCATGTCCATATATGCGAAAAAATCCGGATAAAAGAGCTTTACCGACAGTATAACCTCCAAAACGCATAAAAAATGTATAGAGCCCAATACGTAACAAAAATTAGACCCACTCGAATTTTTTTCTTTCTTCGATAAATATTAACTGGAGGTCAGGTCATGTCCATATATGCGAAAAAATCCGGATAAAAGAGCTTTACCGAAAGTGTAACCTTCAAAACGCATAAAAATGTATAGAGCCCAATACGTAACAAAAAATTAGACCCACTCGAATTTTTTTCTTTCTTCGATAAATATTAACTGGAGTTCAGGTCATGTCCATATATGCGAAAAAAATCCCGATGAAAGAGTTTTTCCAACAGTGTAAAAACTAAAACGCATAAAAAATCTATACAGCCCAATACGTAACAAAAAATTAGAACCACTCATTTTTTTTTTTTTCTTTCTTCAATAAATATTAACCGGAGGTAAAGTCATGTCCATATATGCGAAAAAATTCGGATAAAAGAGCTTTACCGACAGTATAACCTCCAAAACGCATAAAAAATGTATAGAGCCCAATACGTAACAAAAAATTAGACCCACTCGAATTTTTTTTTCTTTCTTCAATAAATATTAACTGGCGGTCAGGTCATGTCCATATATGCGAAAAAATCCGGATAAAAGAGCTTTACCGAAAGTGTAACCTTCAAAACGCATAAAAATGTATAGAGCCCAATACGTAACAAAAAATTAGACACACTCGAATTTTTTTCTTTCTTCGATAAATATTAACTGGATGTCAGGTCATGTCCATATATGCGAAAAAAATAGGATAAAAGAGCTTTACCGACAGTGTAACCTCCAAAACACATAAAAAATGTATAGAGCCCAATACGTAACAAAAAATTAGACCCGCTCGAATTTTTTTCTTTCTTCGATAAATATTAACTGGATATCAGGTCATGTCCATATATGCGAAAAAATCCGGATAAAAGAGCTTTAACGACAGTGTAACCTCCAAAACACATAAAAAATGTATAGAGCCCAATACGTAACAAAAAATTAGAACCACTCGATTTTTTTTTTTTTTCTTTCTTCGATAAAATATTAACTGGAGGTCAGGTCATGTCCATATATATATGCGAAAAAATTAGGATAAAAGAGCTTTTCCGACAGTGTAACCTCCAAAACGCATAACGTAACAAAAAATTAAACTCACTTGAATGTTTTTCTTTCTTCGATAAATATTAACTGGAGGTCGTGTCATGTCCATATATGCGAAAAAATCCGGATAAAAGAGCTTTACCGACAGTGTAACCTTCAAAACACATAAAAAATGTATAGAGCCCAATACGTAACAAAAAATTAGACCCACTCGAATTTTTTTTTTTTTTTTTTAAATATTAAATGGAGGTCAGGTCATGTCCATATATGCGAAAAAATTAGGATAAAAGAGCTTTACCGACAGTGTAACCTCCAAAACGCATAAAAAATGTATAGAGCCCAATACGTAACAAAAAAAATTAGACCCGCTCGAATTTTTTCTTTCTTCGATAAATATTAACTAGATGTCAGGTCATGTCCATATATGCGAAAAAATCCGGATAAAAGAGCTTTACCGACAGTGTAACCTCCAAAACACTTGAAAAATGTACAGAGCCCAATACGTAACAAAAAATTAGAACCACTCGATTTTTTTTCTTTTTTCGATAAATATTAACTGGAGGTCAGGTCATTTCCATATATATATGCGAACAAATTCCGGATAAAAGAGCTTTTCCGACAGTGTAACCTCCAAAACGCATAACGTAACAAAAAATTAAACCCACTTGAATTTTTTTCTTTCTTCGATAAATATTAACTGGAGGTCAGGTCATGTCCATATATGCGAAAAAATTCGGATAAAAGAGCTTTACCGACAGTGTAACCTAAAGAGCTTTACCGACAGTGTAACCTCCAAAACACATAAAAAATGTATAGAGCCCAACACGTAACAAAAAATTAGACCCACTCGAATTTTTTTCTTTCTTCGATAAATATTAACTGGAGGTCAGCTCATGTCCATATATGCGAAAAAATCCGGATAAAAGAGCTTTACCGAAAGTGTAACCTTCAAAATGTATAGAGCCCAATACGTAACAAAAAATTAGACCCACTCGAATTTTTTTTTTTTTTTCTTCGATAAATATTAACTGGAGGTCAGCTCATGTCCATATATGCGACAAACATCCGGATACCAAAACATTACAGACAGTGTAACCTCCAAAACACATAAAAATGTATAGAGCCCAATACGTAAAAAAAATTAGACCCACTTGAATTTTATTCTTTCTTCAATAAATATTAACCGAAGGTCAAGTCATGTCCATATATGCGAAAAAATCCGGATAAAAGAGCTTTCCCGACAGTGTAACCTCCAAAACGCATAAAAAATGTAAAGAGCCCAATATGTAACCAAAAATTAGACCCACTCGAATTTTTTTCTTTCTTCGATAAATATTAACTGGAGGTTAGCTCATGTCCATATATGCGAAAAAATCCGGATAAAAGAGCTTTACCGACAGTGTAACCTCCAAAACACATAAAAAATGTATAGAGCCCAATACGTAACAAAAAATTAGACCCACTCGAATTGTTTTCTTTCTTCGATAAATATTAACCGGAGGTCAAGTCATGTCCATATATGCGAAAAAATCCGGATAAAAGAGCTTTTCGATAGTGTAACCTCCAAAACGCATAAAAATGTAAAGAGCCCAATACGTAACAAAAAATTAGACCCACTCGAATTTTTTCTTTCTTCGATAAATATTAACTGGAGGTCAGGTCATGTCCATATATGCGAAAAAATTAGGATAAAAGAGCTTTACCGACAGTGTAACCTCCAAAACACATAAAAAATGTATAGAGCCCAATACGTAACAAAAAATTAGACCCACTCGAATTTTTTTCTTTCTTCGATAAATATTAACTGGATATCAGGTCATGTCCATATATGCGAAAAAATCCGGATAAAAGAGCTTTAACGACAGTGTAACCTCCAAAACACATAAAAAATGTATAGAGCCCAATACGTAACAAAAAAATTAGACCCACTCGGTTTTTTTCTTTCTTCGATAAATATTAACTGGAGTTCAGGTCATGTCCATATATGCGAAAAAATCCCGATGAAAGAGTTTTTCCAACAGTGTAACCTCTAAAACGCATAAAAAATCTATACAGCCCAATACGTAACAAAAAATTAGAACCACTCATTTTTTTTTTCTTTCTTCAATAAATATTAACCGGAGGTAAAGTCATGTCCATATATGCGAAAAAATTCGGATAAAAGAGCTTTACCGACAGTATAACCTCCAAAACGCATAAAAATGTATAGAGCCCAATACGTAACAAAAAATTAGACCCACTCGAATTTTTTTCTTTCTTCAATAAATATTAACTGGCGGTCAGGTCATGTCCATATATGCGAAAAAATCCGGATAAAAGAGCTTTACCGAAAGTGTAACCTTCAAAACGCATAAAAAATGTATAGAGCCCAATACGTAACAAAAAATTAGACACACTCGAATTTTTTTTTTTTCTTCGATAAATATTAACTGGATGTCAGGTCATGTCCATATATGCGAAAAAAATAGGATAAAAGAGCTTTACCGACAGTGTAACCTCCAAAACACATAAAAAATGTATAGAGCCCAATACGTAACAAAAAATTAGACCCGCTCGAATTTTTTTTCTTTCTTCGATAAATATTAACTGGATATCAGGTCATGTCCATATATGCGAAAAAATCCGGATAAAAGAGCTTTAACGACAGTGTAACCTCCAAAACACATAAAAATGTATAGAGCCCAATACGTAACAAAAAATTAGAACCACTCGATTTTTTTTCTTTCTTCGATAAAATATTAACTGGAGGTCAGGTCATGTCCATATATATATGCGAAAAAATTAGGATAAAAGAGCTTTTCCGACAGTGTAACCTCCAAAACGCATAACGTAACAAAAAATTAAACTCACTTGAATGTTTTTCTTTCTTCGATAAATATTAACTGGAGGTCGTGTCATGTCCATATATGCGAAAAAAATCTGTATAAAAGAGCTTTACCGACAGTGTAACCTTCAAAACACATAAAAATGTATAGAGCCCAATACGTAACAAAAAATTAGACCCACTCGAATTTTTTTCTTTCTTCGATAAATATTAACTGGAGGTCAGGTCATGTCCATATATGCGAAAAAATTAGGATAAAAGAGCTTTACCGACAGTGTAACCTCCAAAACGCATAAAAAATGTATAGAGCCCAATACGTAACAAAAAATTAGACCCACTCGAATTTTTTTCTTTCTTCGATAAATATTAACTAGATGTCAGGTCATGTCCATATATGCGAAAAAATCCGGATAAAAGAGCTTTACCGACAGTGTAACCTCCAAAACACTTGAAAAATGTACAGAGCCCAATACGTAACAAAAAATTAGAACCACTCGATTTTTTTTCTTTCTTCGATAAATATTAACTGGAGGTCAGGTCATTTCCATATATAAAAAAGAAAAAATTCCGGATAAAAGAGCTTTTCCGACAGTGTAACCTCCAAAACGCATAACGTAACAAAAAATTAAACCCACTTGAATTTTTTTTCTTTCTTCGATAAATATTAACTGGAGGTCAGGTCATGTCCATATATGCGAAAAAATTCGGATAAAAGAGCTTTACCGACAGTGTAAAAATCCGGATAAAAGAGCTTTACCGACAGTGTAACCTCCAAAACACATAAAAAATGTATAGAGCCCAATACGTAACAAAAAATTAGACCCACTCGAATTTTTTTCTTTCTTCGATAAATATTAACTGGAGGTCAGCTCATGTCCATATATGCGAAAAAATCCGGATAAAAGAGCTTTACCGAAAGTGTAACCTTCAAAATGTATAGAGCCCAATACGTAACAAAAAATTAGACCCACTCAAATTTTTTTCTTTCTTCGATAAATATTAACTGGAGGTCAGCTCATGTCCATATATGCGAAAAAATCCGGATAAAAGAGCTTTACCGACAGTGTAACCTCCAAAACACATAAAAAAATGTATAGAGCCCAATACGTAACAAAAAATTAGACCCGCTCGAATTTTTTTCTTTCTTCGATAAATATTAACTGGATATCAGGTCATGTCCATATATGCGAAAAAATCCGGATAAAAGAGCTTTAACGACAGTGTAACCTCCAAAACACATAAAAAATGTATAGAGCCCAATACGTAACAAAAAATTAGACCCACTCGAATTTTTTTTCTTTCTTCGATAAATATTAACTGGAGTTCAGGTCATGTCCATATATGCGAAAAAATCCCGATGAAAGAGTTTTTCCAACAGTGTAACCTCTAAAACGCATAAAAAATCTATACAGCCCAATACGTAACAAAAAATTAGAACCACTCATTTTTTTTTTCTTTCTTCAATAAATATTAACCGGAGGTAAAGTCATGTCCATATATGCGAAAAAAATTCGGATAAAAGAGCTTTACCGACAGTATAACCTCCAAAACGCATAAAAAATGTATAGAGCCCAATACGTAACAAAAATTAGACCCACTCGAATTTTTTTCTTTCTTCAATAAATATTAACTGGCGGTCAGGTCATGTCCATATATGCGAAAAAATCCGGATAAAAGAGCTTTACCGAAAGTGTAACCTTCAAAACGCATAAAAATGTATAGAGCCCAATACGTAACAAAAAATTAGACACACTCGAATTTTTTCTTTCTTCGATAAATATTAACTGGATGTCAGGTCATGTCCATATATGCGAAAAAAATAGGATAAAAGAGCTTTACCGACAGTGTAACCTCCAAAACACATAAAAAAATGTATAGAGCCCAATACGTAACAAAAAAAATTAGACCCGCTCGAATTTTTTTTCTTTCTTCGATAAATATTAACTGGATATCAGGTCATGTCCATATATGCGAAAAAATCCGGATAAAAGAGCTTTAACGACAGTGTAACCTCCAAAACACATAAAAAATGTACAGAGCCCAATACGTAACAAAAAATTAGAACCACTCGATTTTTTTTCTTTCTTCGATAAAATATTAACTGGAGGTCAGGTCATGTCCATATATATATGCGAAAAAATTAGGATAAAAGAGCTTTTCCGACAGTGTAACCTCCAAAACGCATAACGTAACAAAAAATTAAACTCACTTGAATGTTTTTCTTTCTTCGATAAATATTAACTGGAGGTCGTGTCATGTCCATATATGCGAAAAAATCCGGATAAAAGAGCTTTACCGACAGTGTAACCTTCAAAACACATAAAAAATGTATAGAGCCCAATACGTAACAAAAAATTAGACCCACTCGAATTTTTTTCTTTCTTCGATAAATATTAACTGGAGGTCAGGTCATGTCCATATATGCGAAAAAATTAGGATAAAAGAGCTTTACCGACAGTGTAACCTCCAAAACGCATAAAAAATGTATAGAGCCCAATACGTAACAAAAAATTAGACCCGCTCGAATTTTTTTCTTTCTTCGATAAATATTAACTAGATGTCAGGTCATGTCCATATATGCGAAAAAATCCGGATAAAAGAGCTTTACCGACAGTGTAACCTCCAAAACACTTGAAAAATGTACAGAGCCCAATACGTAACAAAAAATTAGAACCACTCGATTTTTTTTCTTTCTTCGATAAATATTAACTGGAGGTCAGGTCATTTCCATATATATATGCGAAAAAATTCCGGATAAAAGAGCTTTTCCGACAGTGTAACCTCCAAAACGCATAACGTAACAAAAAATTAAACCCACTTGAATTTTTTTCTTTCTTCGATAAATATTAACTGGAGGTCAGGTCATGTCCATATATGCGAAAAAAATTCGGATAAAAGAGCTTTACCGACAGTGTAAAAATCCGGATAAAAGAGCTTTACCGACAGTGTAACCTCCAAAACACATAAAAAATGTATAGAGCCCAACACGTAACAAAAAATTAGACCCACTCGAATTTTTTTTTTTTTCGATAAATATTAACTGGAGGTCAGCTCATGTCCATATATGCGAAAAAATCCGGATAAAAGAGCTTTTACCGAAAGTGTAACCTTCAAAATGTATAGAGCCCAATACGTAACAAAAAATTAGACCCACTCGAATTTTTTTTCTTTCTTCGATAAATATTAACTGGAGGTCAGCTCATGTCCATATATGCGAAAAAATCCGGATAAAAGAGCTTTACCGACAGTGTAACCTCCAAAACACATAAAATGTATAGAGCCCAATACGTAAAAAAAATTAGACCCACTTGAATTTTATTCTTTCTTCAA
Organism: Amphiura filiformis; assembly: GCF_039555335.1. Taxonomy (NCBI): domain Eukaryota; kingdom Metazoa; phylum Echinodermata; class Ophiuroidea; order Amphilepidida; family Amphiuridae; genus Amphiura; species Amphiura filiformis. Next base: position 8,912,463 of record NC_092645.1, read on the forward strand.
TAAATATTAACCGAAGGTCAAGTCATGTCCATATATGCGAAAAAATCCGGATAAAAGAGCTTTCCCGACAGTGTAACCTCCAAAACGCATAAAAAATGTAAAGAGCCCAATATGTGTAACCAAAAATTAGACCCACTCGAATTTTTTTTTTCTTCGATAAATATTAACTGGAGGTTAGCTCATGTCCATATATGCGAAAAAATCCGGATAAAAGAGCTTTACCGACAGTGTAACCTCCAAAACACATAAAAAATGTATAGAGCCCAATACGTAACAAAAAATTAGACCCACTCGAATTGTTTTCTTTCTTCGATAAATATTAACCGGAGGTCAAGTCATGTCCATATATGCGAAAAAATCCGGATAAAAGAGCTTTTCGATAGTGTAACCTCCAAAACGCATAAAAATGTAAAGAGCCCAATACGTAACAAAAATTAGACCCACTCGAATTTTTTCTTTCTTCGATAAATATTAACTGGAGGTCAGGTCATGTCCATATATGCGAAAAAATTAGGATAAAAGAGCTTTACCGACAGTGTAACCTCCAAAACACATAAAAAATGTATAGAGCCCAATACGTAACAAAAAATTAGAACCACTCGATTTTTTTTCTTTCTTCGATAAATATTAACTGGAGGTCAGGTCATGTCCATATATATATGCGAAAAAATTAGGATAAAAGAGCTTTTCCGACAGTGTAACCTCCAAAACGCATAACGTAACAAAAAATTAAACTCACTTGAATTTTTTTCTTTCTTCGATAAATATTAACTGGAGGTCGTGTCATGTCCATATAATGCAAAAAAATCCGGATAAAAGAGCTTTACCGACAGTGTAACCTTCAAAACACATAAAAAATGTATAGAGCCCAATACGTAACAAAAAAATTAGACCCACTCGAATTTTTTTGTTTGTTCGATAAATATTAACTGGAGGTCAGGTCATGTCCATATATGCGAAAAATTAGGATAAAAGAGCTTTACCGACAGTGTAACCTCCAAAACGCATAAAAAATGTATAGAGCCCAATACGTAACAAAAATTAGACCCGCTCGAATTTTTTCTTTCTTCGATAAATATTAACTGGATGTCAGGTCATGTCCATATATGCGAAAAAAATCCGGATAAAAGAGCTTTACCGACAGTGTAACCTCCAAAACAATTAAAAAATGTACAGAGCCCAATACGTAACAAAAAAATAGAACCACTCGATTTGTTTTCTTTCTTCGATAAATATTAACTGGAGGTCAGGTCATGTCCATATATATATGCGAAAAAATTCCGGATAAAAGAGCTTTTCTCCAAAACGCATAACGTAACAAAAAATTAAACCCACTTGAATTTTTTTTTTTTTCTTTCATCGATAAATATTAACTGGAGGTCAGGTCATGTCCATATATGCGAAAAAAATTCGGATAAAAGAGCTTTACCGACAGTGTAAAAATCCGGATAAAAGAGCTTTACCGACAGTGTAACCTCCAAAACACATAAAAAATGTATAGAGCCCAATACGTAACAAAAAATTAGACCCACTCGAATTTTTTTCTTTCTTCGATAAATATTAACTGGAGGTCAGCTCATGTCCATATATGCGAAAAAATCAGGATAAAAGAGCTTTACCGACAGTGTAACCTCCAAAACGCATAAAAAATGTATAGAGCCCAATACGTAACAAAAAATTAGACCCACTCGATTTTTTTTTTTTTTTCTTCGATAAATATTAACCGAAGGTTAAGTCATGTCCATATATGCGAAAAATTCCGGATAAAAGAGGTTTACCGACAGTGTAACCTCCAAAACACATAAAAAAATGTATAGAGCCCAATACGTAACAAAAAATTAGACCCACTCGAATTTTATTCTTTCTTCGATAAAAATTAACCGAAGGTCAAGTCATGTCCATATATGCGAAAAAATCCGGATAAAAGAGCTTTCCCGACAGTAAACCTCCAAAACGAATACAAAATGTATACAGCCCAATACGTAACAAAAAATTAGACCCACTCGAATTTTTTTCTTTCTTCGATAAATATTAACTGGAGGTCAAGTCATGTCCATTATTATGCCAAAAAATCCGCATAAAAGAGCTTTCCCGACAGTGTAACCTCCAAAACGCATAAAAAAATGTAAAGAGCCCAATACGTAACAAAAAATTAGACCCACTCGATTTTTTTTTTTTCTTCGATAAATATTAACTAGAGGTCAGCTCATGTCCATATATGCGAAAAAATCCGGATAAAAGAGCTTTACCGACAGTGTTACCTTCAAAACACATAAAAAATGTATAGAGCCCAATACGTAACAAAAAATTAGACCCACTCGAATTTTTTTCTTTCTTCGATAAATATTAACTGGATGTCAGGTCATGTCCATATATGCGAAAAAATGCGGATAAAAGAGCTTTACCGAAAGTGTAACCTTCAAAACGCAAAAAAAATGTATATAGCCCAATACGTAACAAAAAATTAGACCCACTCGAATTTTTTTCTGTCTTCGATAAATATTAACTGGATGTCAGGTCATGTCCATATATGCGAAAAAATCCGGATAAAAGAGCTTTACCGACAGTGTAACCTCCAAAACACATAAAAAATGTATAGAGCCCAATACGTAATAAAAAATTCGACCCACTCGAATTTTTTTTTCTTTCTTCGATAAATATTAACTGGAGGTCAGCTCATGTCCATATATGCGAAAAATCCGGATAAAAGAGCTTTACCGACAGTGTAACCTCCAAAACGCATAAAAAATGTATAGAGCCCAATACGTAACAAAAAATTAGACCCGCTCGAATTTTTTTCTTTCTTCGATAAATATTAACTGGATGTCAGGTCATGTCCATATATGCGAAAAAATCCGGATAAAAGAGCTTTACCGACCGTGTAACCTCCAAAACACTTAAAAAATGTACAGAGCCCAATACGTAACAAAAAAATAGAACCACTCGATTTGTTTTCTTTCTTCGATAAATATTAACTGGAGGTCAGGTCATGTCCATATATATATGCGAAAAAATTCCGGATAAAAGAGCTTTTCCGACAGTGTAACCTCCAAAACGCATAACGTAACAAAAAATTAAACCCACTTGAATTTTTTTCTTTCATCGATAAATATTAACTGGAGGTCAGGTCATGTCCATATATGCGAAAAAAATTCGGATAAAAGAGCTTTACCGACAGTGTAAAAATCCGGATAAAAGAGCTTTACCGACAGTGTAACCTCCAAAACACATAAAAAATGTATAGAGCCCAACACGTAACAAAAAATTAGACCCACTCGAATTTTTTTCTTTCTTCGATAAATATTAACTGGAGGTCAGCTCATGTCCATATATGCGAAAAAATCAGGATAAAAGAGCTTTACCGACAGTGTAACCTCCAAAACGCATAAAAAATGTATAGAGCCCAATACGTAACAAAAAATTAGACCCACTCGATTTTTTTTCTTTCTTCGATAAATATTAACCGAAGGTTAAGTCATGTCCATATATGCGAAAAATTCCGGATAAAAGAGGTTTACCGACAGTGTAACCTCCAAAACACATAAAAAAATGTATAGAGCCCAATACGTAACAAAAAATTAGACCCACTCGAATTTTATTCTTTCTTCGATAAATATTAACCGAAGGTCAAGTCATGTCCATATATGCGAAAAAATCCGGATAAAAGAGCTTTCCCGACAGTAAACCTCCAAAACGAATACAAAATGTATACAGCCCAATACGTAACAAAAAATTAGACCCACTCGAATTTTTTTCTTTCTTCGATAAATATTAACTGGAGGTCAAGTCATGTCCATTATTATGCCAAAAATCCGCATAAAAGAGCTTTCCCGACAGTGTAACCTCCAAAACGCATAAAAAATGTAAAGAGCCCAATACGTAACAAAAAATTAGACCCACTCGATTTTTTTTTCTTTCTTCGATAAATATTAACTAGAGGTCAGCTCATGTCCATATATGCGAAAAAATCCGGATAAAAGAGCTTTACCGACAGTGTTACCTTCAAAACACATAAAAAATGTATAGAGCCCAATACGTAACAAAAAATTAGACCCACTCGAATTTTTTTTTTTCTTTCTTCGATAAATATTAACTGGATGTCAGGTCATGTCCATATATGCGAAAAAATGCGGATAAAAGAGCTTTACCGAAAGTGTAACCTTCAAAACGCAAAAAAAATGTATATAGCCCAATACGTAACAAAAAATTAGACCCACTCGAATTTTTTCTGTCTTCGATAAATATTAACTGGATGTCAGGTCATGTCCATATATGCGAAAAAATCCGGATAAAGAGCTTTACCGACAGTGTAACCTCCAAAACACATAAAAAAATGTATAGAGCCCAATACGTAATAAAAAATTCGACCCACTCGAATTTTTTCTTTCTTCGATAAATATTAACTGGAGGTCAGCTCATGTCCATATATGCGAAAAAATCCGGATAAAAGAGCTTTACCGACAGTGTAACCTCCAAAACGCATAAAAAATGTATAGAGCCCAATACGTAACAAAAAATTAGAACCACTCGAATTTTTTTCTTTCTTCGATAAATATTAACCGAAGGTCAAGTCATGTCCATATATGCGAAAAAATCCGGATAAAAGAGCTTTCCCGACAGTGTAACCTCCAAAACGCATAAAGAATGTAAAGAGCCCAATACGGAACAAAAAATTAGACCCACTCGAATTTTTTTCTTTCTTCGATAAATATTAACTAGAGGTCAGCTCATGTCCATATATGCGAAAAAATCCGGATAAAAGAGCTTTACCGACAGTGTAACCTTCAAAACACATAAAAAATGTATAGAGCCCAATACGTAACAAAAAAAATTAGACCCACTCGAATTTTTTTCTTTCTTCGATAAATATTAACTGGAGGTCAGGTCATGTCAATATATGCGAAAAAATCCGGATAAAAGAGCTTTACCGACAGTGTAACCTCAAAACACATAAAAATGTATAGAGCCCAATACGTAACAAAAAAATTAGACCCACTCGAATTTTATTCTTTCTTCGATAAATATTAACCGAAGGTCAAGTCATGTCCATATATGCGAAAAAATCCGGATAAAACAGCTTTACCGACAGTGTAACCTTCAAAACACATAAAAAATGTATAGAGCCCAATACGTAACAAAAAATTACCCACTCGAATTTTTTCTTTCTTCGATAAATATTAACTGGAGGTCAGGTCATGTCCATATATGCGAAAAATCCGGATAAAAGAGCTTTACCGAAAGTGTAACCTTCAAAATGTATAGAGCCCAATACGTAACAAAAAATTAGACCCACTCGAATTTTTTTCTTTCTTCGATAAATATTAACTGGATGTCAGGTCATGTCCATATATGCGAAAAAATCCGGATAAAAGAGCTTTACCGACAGTGTAACCTCCAAAACACATAAAAAATGTATAGAGCCCAATACGTAACAAAAAATTAGACCCACTCGAATTTTTTTCTTTCTTCGATAAATATTAACTGGAGGTCAGCTCATGTCCATATATGCGAAAAAATCAGGATAAAAGAGCTTTACCGACAGTGTAACCTCCAAAACGCATAAAAATGTATAGAGCCCATACGTAACAAAAAATTAGACCCACCCGATTTTTTTTCTTTCTTCGATAAATATTAACCGAAGGTTAAGTCATGTCCATATATGCGAAAAAATCCGGATAAAAGAGGTTTACCGACAGTGTAACCTCCAAAACACATAAAAAAATGTATAGAGCCCAATACGTAACAAAAATTAGATACACTCGAATTTTATTCTTTCTTCGATAAATATTAACCGAAGGTCAAGTCATGTCCATATATGCGAAAAAATCCGGATAAAAGAGCTTTCCCGACAGTAAACCTCCAAAACGAATACAAAATGTATACAGCCCAATACGTAACAAAAAATTAGACCCACTCGAATTTTTTTTTCTTTCTTCGATAAATATTAACTGGAGGTCAAGTCATGTCCATTATTATGCCAAAAAATCCGCATAAAAGAGCTTTCCCGACAGTGTAACCTCCAAAACGCATAAAAAATGTAAAGAGCCCAATACGTAACAAAAAATTAGACCCACTCGATTTTTTTTTTCTTTCTTCGATAAATATTAACTAGAGGTCAGCTCATGTCCATATATGCGAAAAAATCCGGATAAAAGAGCTTTACCGACAGTGTAACCTTCAAAACACATAAAAAATGTATAGAGCCCAATACGTAACAAAAAATTAGACCCACTCGAATTTTTTTCTTTCTTCGATAAATATTAACTGGATGTCAGGTCATGTCCATATATGCGAAAAAATGCGGATAAAAGAGCTTTACCGAAAGTGTAACCTTCAAAACGCAAAAAAATGTATATAGCCCAATACGTAACCAAAAATTAGACCCACTCGAATTTTTTTTCTGTCTTCGATAAATATTAACTGGATGTCAGGTCATGTCCATATATGCGAAAAAATCCGGATAAAAGAGCTTTACCGACAGTGTAACCTCCAAAACACATAAAAAAATGTATAGAGCCCAATACGTAACAAAAAATTCGACCCACTCGAATTTTTTTTCTTTCTTCGATAAATATTAACTGGAGGTCAGCTCATGTCCATATATGCGAAAAAATCCGGATAAAAGAGCTTTACCGACAGTGTAACCTCCAAAACGCATAAAAAATGTATAGAGCCCAATACGTAACAAAAAATTAGAACCACTCGAATTTTTTTTTTCTTCGATAAATATTAACCGAAGGTCAAGTCATGTCCATATATGCGAAAAAATCCGGATAAAAGAGCTTTCCCGACAGTGTAACCTCCAATACGTAACAAAAAATTAGACCCACTCGAATTTTTTCTTTCTTCGATAAAATTAACTGGAGGTCAGCTCATGTCCATGCGAAAAAATCCGGATAAAAGAGCTTTACCGACAGTGTAACCTCCAAAACGCATAAAAATGTATAGAGCCCAATACGTAACAAAAAATTAGAACCACTCGAATTTTTTTTTCTTCGATAAATATTAACCGAAGGTCAAGTCATGTCCATAGAGACAAAACAACCTGGATAAAAGAGCTTTACCGACAGTGTAACCTCCAAAACACATAAAAAATGTATAGAGCCCAATACGTAACAAAAAATTAGACCCACTCGAATTGTTTTCTTTCTTCGATAAATATTAACCGGAGGTCAAGTCATGTCCATATATGCGAAAAAAATCCGGATAAAAGTGCTTTTACGATAGTGTAACCTCCAAAACGCATAAAAAATGTAAAGAGCCCAATACGTAACAAAAAATTAGACCCACTCGAATTTTTTTCTTTCTTCGATAAATATTAACTGGAGGTCAGGTCATGTCCATATATGCGAAAAAATCCGGATAAAAGAGCTTTTCCGACAGTAAACCTCCAAAACGAATACAAAATGTATACAGCCCAATACGTAACAAAAAATTAGACCCACTCGAATTTTTTTCTTTCTTCGATAAATATTAACCGAAGGTCAAGTCATGTCCATATATGCGAAAAAAATCCGGATAAAAGAGCTTTACCGACAAGTGTAACCTCCAAAACACATAAAAATAGTATAGAGCCCAATACGTAACAAAAAATTAGACCCACTCGAATTTTTTTCTTTCTTCGATAAATATTAACCGAAGGTCAAGTCATGTCCATATATGCGAAAAAATCCGGATAAAAGAGCTTTACCGACAGTGTAACCTCCAAAACACATAAAAATGTATAGAGCCCAATACGTAACAAAAAATTAGACCCACTCGAATTGTTTTCTTTCTTCGATAAATATTAACCGGAGGTCAAGTCATGTCCATATATGCGAAAAAATCCGGATAAAAGAGCTTTTCCGATAGTGTAACCTCCAAAACGCATAAAAAATGTAAAGAGCCCAATACGTAACAAAAAATTAGACCCACTCGAATTTGTTTCTTTCTTCGATAAATATTAACTGGAGGTCAGGTCATGTCCATATATGCGAAAAAATCCGGATAAAAGAGCTTTTCCGACAGTAAACCTCCAAAACGAATACAAAATGTATACAGCCCAATACGTAACAAAAACTATACCCACTCGAATCTTTTTCTTTCTTCGATAAATATTAACTGGAGGTCAGGTCATGTCCAGATATGCGAAAAAATCCCGATAAAAGAGCTTTTCCAACAGTGTAACCTCTAAAACGCATAAAAATGTATACAGCCCAATACGTAACAAAAAATTAGAACCACTCGATTTTTTTTCTGTCTTCAATAAATATTAACCGGAGGTCAAGTCATGTCCATATATGCGAAAAAATTCGGATAAAAGAGCTTTACCGACAGTGTAACCTCCAAAACGCATAAAAATGTATAGAGCCCAATACGTAACAAAAAAAAATCCAGAGGAAAAACACTGACAAATATTTTGTTCTAAAATTACTTAAAATTACTCTAGAAAGAGTCACAAATGACTCAAAATGAGTTACTGGGTCAATATAAAGTAATTCTATAACAAAAACACGCACTAATAACCATAATTTGCTTTAAAAATAACCAGAGCCCAATACGTAAAAAGAAAAATTCTATGTCTAAAGAAAAAACACTGTCAAAAATGTTTCTAGAAAGACTCAAAATGACTCTGTTACTGAGTCAATATAAAGTAATTCTATAACAAAAACATGCACCTAATAACCATAATCAGCTTTGTTCTAGAATGATTCAAAATGACTCAAAATGAGTTACCGGGTCAATATAAAGTAAGTTTATAGCAAACAAAAAAATGCAACTAATCACCACAATTTGCTTTAAAAATAACCAGAGCCCAATACGTAACAAAAAATTCTAAGTCTAGAGAAAAAACACTGTCCAAATTGTTTTCTAGAAAGACTCAAAATGACTCAAAAGGATTTACTGAGTCAATATAAAGTAATTCTATAACAAAAACATGCACCTAAAACCCATAATTTGCTTTAAAAATAACCAGAGCCCAATACGTAACAAAAAATTCTAAGTCTAGAGAAAAAACACTGTCAAAATTTTTTTTTCTAGAAAGACTCAAAATGAGTTACTGGGTCAATATAAAGTACTTCTATAAAAACACATGCACATAATATCCATAATTTGCTTGAAAAACAACCGGAGCCCAATACGTAACAAAAAAATGTATAGAGCCCAATACGTAACAAAAACCACTACAGAGGGAGGGAGTATGAATAAAGTAATTTTAATCAAATTTTAGTTTTGTTACGTATTGGGCGGGATGATTTATTTTTTTTGCCACTTTTTGTTCTAGGTAGAAGTGGGTGAGCCCAATACGTATCAAATTGTTACGTACTGGGTTTTTGTTACGTATTGGGCTCTTACAAACGTAGAGTGATTTGTTGGTGCACCCTCTCTACACACGTGTGTGTACAATGCTCAGGTAATAATTGAGTTTAACATGACATGCTGCAAAACGCTATAAAAACGCAGGACAGTGTGCACAATGCTAGATATTAATCTTCCAAAACTATCTACGAGTAACTATAGGCGCAATAGCACAACTGAAAAACTGGTTGCTGGGGGCCCCCAAAATTTGGGGGCCCTGGGCCCGGGCCCATCTGGCCCAATGGTAAATCCGGCCCTGTCCAAAGCTACCAAAGCGGACGCTATGGCCCATAGCCTATTGGTTATCGCAGACAAATCTATCAAAGGGTAGGGAACGAATTGAGTGAAAACCAACACTAATACACCGATTACTTATTATATATGCATGTTTGTTTGTTTGTTTAAACGGTCGCTACGTGTGGAGACGCGCTTGGGTACTGATTGGACCAGGCTCAAACAAAACCAACTTTTGCTATTTTGCCGGAAGGAAAAAATCTGCAAATTTAATCATACAAAATCATTCAATTTTCGAAACCGGACGTTGTTCTAATTCGCGCTAAAACTTCATCTAAGAACATTAGGACTTTTTCTCGGATTTCTTCATGTTGGCACTTGTCGGAAACAAATGAGCTGAAAAGCTCAAATAAGCGGTGAGTTATTTTGACCAAATTTCTGTGGTGCATTGAACGTAGAGTGATTTGTTGGTGCGCCCTCTCTACACACGTGTGTACAATGCGTACCACACAGCCTCAGGTAATAATTGAGTTTAACATGACATGCTGCAAAACGCTATAAAAACGCAGGACAGGGTGCACAATGCTTGATATTAATCTTCCCAAACTATCTACGAGTAACTATAGGCGCAATAGCACAACTGAAAAACTGGTTGCTGGGGGCCCCAAAATTTTGGGGGCCCTGGGCCCGGGCCCATCTGGCCCAATGGTAAATCCGGTCCTGTCCAAAGCTACCAAAGCGGACGCTATGGCCCATAGCCTATTGGTTATCGCAGACAAATCTATCAAAGGGGTAGGGAACGAATTGAGTGAAAACCAACACTAATACACCGATTACTTATTATATATGCATGTTTGTTTGTTTAAACGGTCGCTACGTTTGGAGACACGCTTGGGTACTGATTGGACCAGGCTCAAACAAAATGCTCAAGCCATAGTCCTGGCCCTGTCCTACAGACCCGTATACAATTTTTCAAGCAGAAAGTTTGAATGTTGATTCGAGTAGGGTATGCATAGGTCTTTCAAATTCTACTAGGTGGAAAATTCCAAACCCGGGCAAACTCTGTATATGGCCGTTTTTCAAAATGGCCGCCAAAATGTACTTATGAACCAGGTATAATGACAGGTGCACTAGTGTACTTTAAAGTAGGTAAGCTGTCAGCATAAGATGTACGCCGTTACTAAACTTTTCTCAGCGCACACGAATGTTTTTAGATAAACGTTGATTGCTGAGCTCGAGCGAGTACGCTGCCGTTTCATTGAAAATCACAAACCCGTTATGAAATGAAGGGACCTAACAAAAATCCCAAGGGGTACTCAGTACAAATGACCATATGGGGACGTGCCGCAAACATGGGTAGCATTTCAGCCTTTTGGTATATCAATGACCCCCTTTTCTAGCCCAGTTTGGTTAAAATGGATGAGTCCTTTTTTCACATTTTTTTCCGAAAATAGCCCCATTTTGCTTCAATCTAGCCAATATCTTTGAAATTTCGCCAAGATTTTGGGGAAAATTTGTAAAAACTAAATTTGAGCCAAATTGTCCGAAAATATTGACTTTGTATATATTGTATATATTGCATGTTTTAGCCCAATGAACTTACCATTGTTTTGTCAAAAGATTGTTGAATAATATTAAAGACAAGCACGCTCCGTTGCCATACAGCGCTACCACATGGCGAATAAAGCCGAAAGTTAAGTAGTAGCGATGACCATGTAACAAATTCGAAACTTGCATTGTACTAGATTCATATTCATTTTATTTAGCAATAATTACATAAAATGAGGATACACATTTACTTCCCCCTCAAATCACTTTCAATTCCCTCCCTTAAATTTCCTTTCTTCATTTTCAATGTCTTCCCTTTACACTCCTTCCCTTGCTTCCCCACAATAAACATGCAAGTTGTTTTCTTTATCTCTCTTTCCCCTTTCATTCCCCTTTCCTTCCCCCATCCCTCTTAGGCTTCCCCTTTGTTTTTTTCATTTCCATCTTTTTTATTTATTCTCGTTTCCTCTCTGTTGCTTTTCCTTCCCTCCATAGACCCTTTCTTCTCCCCATTCCATCTTCCCTTTCTTTTCTTTCCTTCTCCTTTCTTTCTTTTTCCTTTCCTTTTGCCTTCTTTTCTTTTTTCTTTTCCCCTTTCCTTTATCTTTTTTCCCCTTTTCTCTCCAAAATTTCCCCCCAGATTTTTCCAGGGTGGGCGAGTACCCCTAGCTATGCCACTGATCTTTTGGTAATTTGGTAATTTGGTGCGATTTTGTGCTGTTTTTGGAATCGTGCGCGTGTTTTATTTCATAGCGGGCAATTCAGGGTTTGATTTATAACGAACCGGCAACAAGCAACCTTGAGGATACGACTCACCGGTTCTGCGTGCCAGGCGGGTTATCTGCCGTTAATAGAGACCTTGCGAAATGAAGTTACTTTAAATTTAACCTTAACGTCTAGAGGATTATGGAGGATTATGTATTCAAAATCAAGGTGGTTTTGAATACATAATCCTCTATAATCCTCCAGACGTTAAAGTTAAAGTTAAAGTAACTTCATTTCGCAAGGTCTCTACTATGTGAGACAGCCTTTACCGTCCTGTTTAATAATATAGGCATTTGTCACAGTTGACAGGAGAGTTGTGCCCACAAAATACAGGAATACCTGGATCATGTACTAAGAATGAACTAAAGCGCTCCACAGACTCCGAGTATTGTACGTACAATATTGTATGCAACATAGCTACGTTATTTAATCTAATTGCCATTCTATTTCCAGTAATGTTTAAGTTCTAACGAATGTTTGATGACGAAAAATCGATAATATGTTTCATACAATATCTAGTAGAAATATATTATCGATTTTACGTAATCAAACATTCGTTAGAATTTAAACATTACTGGAAATAGAATGGCAATAGATTAAATAACGTACATATTGTACATACAATATTTCACGTACAATAAAAAGTCTGAATACTGCTTAACGCCTTGAACCACGACTAAAAGTAGGTTACCTGTCGTGTCTTTTCAGGATCTATATCTTTTGTGCACAAATCCACGTATTCTTCCACGATGTGACTATGCGTGGTTTGGAAACAAAATAGTGGGGATTATGTTGTCAACAATAAACACCTCAACAGAAGAAAGTTCTTACTGTTTGACTGGTCATAAAATAAAATCATTTTTAACACAATGATCAAATACACTCGCCAAAAAAGAAGTAAATATCGTACAATATGATCAACTTGGAAATCTCGAAGGCGTTATGAAACGAAAACTCTCCCCAAGTTAATCATGAAAATTTAATATGGATGCTTTAAAAGGCCTTTAAAAAACTCGTGAGCTTGAGACTTTACTCCCTGCCCCATCCTCAATCAGGGGATCTAAGGTGGATCCCTGGACCCCACCTGTTTGAGCTCACAATATTGAGAAAGGCGTTTGACTGCAGTAATTTCCTCTCTAAAATCTATATGTTAGACCTTCGGCCAAGTTGGTTTTTTATTCAAATTTTATTCAGACCTATTTTGCACGTTTGTTTGCAGATTAAGTATTGTTATATAATTTTAAAGTGTCAAGTGTCCAATCAGGTAACTTAAGGTTGGTCTTAACCCTGGAATTATGTATACTTTTATATACTTTAGACCAACAATTTAGCAGTTATGAGGCCCAAAAGTTTCCATAATTCCAGGGTTAAGACCACCCTTAAGTAAAAAATGAGTCACTAAAATGCATGATTTTTACACTAACACTCCCTCCACCCCTCCCCACAAGCTCGTCAAAGCTGGTTGATCGTCGAAACTTAAAATTCTCCAACGTGCAGTGACTTTTTTCTCCTAAATAGCCCGTGGTACCATGTACTTGTATAAACAATGGATTATCTTACAATATGGGACTAAAATTAAGTTAAAAAGCAATCAAATTATACCAATAATCCCTGACATTTTGATTACAAAATTTGATTAACAATTTTACTTCAACCCCGACTTTAAATCATCGCATTGGGCCAAGTAGTGGCGGTACTACTATTACACTAATATCCCCAAAATAGCCCCTCCCCCCACACTTTCAAGGCAAAAAACCAAAAGTATATTAAAACTTAATTTTAGCAATATACGTTCTGTGTTAAAAATAGGTTTTAAGGGTGGTCTTAAGGGATGGGGTATGAACGCTTGGACAGTATTTATTGTGGGACATTAGAGCACATCAGACGTATCGAATTGCATTCTGAATACGAAGAATGTCCTTCTGATATCAAATGAAATTCGCAATGTAATACACATTTTATGGCAAATGATTAAAAATTGATATTTTTGATATTTAACAGTACTCGATGATGATTTATACTTAAAGTGTATGTAGGTGGGACGAAGATATGGATTTTTTCCCAAAACACCAAAAAATCAAGTCTTTTTGGAAAAAATCCATATCTTCAATACCGTATGAAAGGTCAAAATTTCCAATTGATCGTCGGATTTTCCTCCCAGCTACATACACTTTAAGAATATATCATTAGATTTATAAAATTTACTTCGAGGACTGTTATATAATAAAAAATGTGAAAAATAACAAATTTTAATAATTGTCATACAATTTGTATTATATTGTGAATTTCAAAAAATGAAAATTATTTGATATCAGAAAGACATTCTTCGTATTCAGAATGCAAATCGATATGTCTGATGTGCTCTCATGTCCCACAAAAAATACTGTGGAAACGCTCAAAACGCTCATAAGATCCCTTAACGCGGCTGTAGACATGTTTCTTTTGCGAAATTGAGTTTTTTTGATATGTTTGTACTTTGTTATGTTTTTTATAAATACAAGGAATGAAAATCCAGATTTGTAAACTCCAACTGCAATATTTTAAGGATTTTATTTCACTATTCCACTCGTGTTTGAAATTGAAAAGGAAAGAAAATCTTTGTTGTACCAGCAGGGTACACGCGCGCAACAACGCATCGCGTTGCGTATCGCGCAATTTGTTAACGCTCAAATACGCTACACATACGCGACGCTTATCTGCATGCGAGGCGCATCTTTCACAAAAACCTAGTGGTCAAATGGCTCCGTTTTAGCTGATAAAATGTGGGTTTTTTCAAGTTCTTTCCCCCGATTTAAATATCAAGTTATGAATGGATTACGCTCAACCTTCTCAAGGGGCCGTGGATTTACCTGATGTTTACGTAATGTAAGGTAGAAAAACGAAAACTGCCGCATTCTCCTGTGAGATTCGATGAAAGTGCAAAATGTGACCACTTTAAACTTCAACGGCCATTATTTCAATGTTCATTTTCTCGGTAAAATGACGATTTAGGTACACGATAACTCAATAAATACAGCATCTATATGTAAGATCTATAAATATGATCATCGTAAGAAGCATGATCGACTCGAGAAACGGTTTTCCCATTTTTTTATATTTTGGTCTATTTCCGATTTTAGGCATCATTTTGTGCAAATAGGCGTTAGTGAATTTTAAAAAGTTCATGTTGATGCCTTATATGGTCAATATCTCAAAAAATAAGGCCAATATCAAAAAACTATAAAAAAAAACGTTTTTGGAATGGAGTCTCAAGATTAAGATAAAAACAAAATAAAATATTTTGGAAAGAGTGTTTTTTTTTGTTATGATGTACCAAACAAATATTGCCAAAAACTCACTTTTTGTGATTTTCTTCATAACTGTTGTTTTTACACCAAATCTATATTTATATTAAGATTCATTGATGTCTTGCCTTTAAAAAATGTACACTTTTATATGTCTTGCGCGAATAATTACAAAGTTATTGCACTTTTACTACATGCATATCTGAGAGTACACAGCTGCATTAAGGTACCCTGAAATCATGGAAACTTTTGGGCTGCATAACTTCTAAATTGTAAAATATTACATATTTAGAATGGCTACGACTTGATGAATCCATCTGTGAGTTCAAATGTGCTAAGTTGTGGAGAACCCCCCCCCCCCCCAAAAAAACCGGTTTATGACCAATTTTTATTTCACTATTTCACTAGTGCTCGCAAATTAATAGGAACGAAACAACGCATCGCGTTGTGTAGTCGCGCAATTTGTTAACGCACAGACACGCTACGCCTACGCGGCGCATCCGATGGAAGCACTAACTTCATGTGGCAGTGAAACGCGATTTGCCAAATTTGCACGCTACGACAATGACCGTGAGCTTAATAACGACTTCTGTATAGACTGATTTCAAGTCTTACGTAGCAGGACATGTTATGATTGTAATTTAGAGCAACTTCTCTGTGTTTTCTTTTTATTTATGGATGGACCTTTGTATTTAATAAAGTTAAGTTCATATTTATTGTATATATAGGCGATAAAAAACAGGCTAAAACATGAAAAAATCACAAATAAAGTAACTTTTCAACATTTGAAAAAATACGCATAGCTGGCTCGGGACAGTTTACGGTGGCTGCAGCAAATTGCAATTTTAATGGTTTAAGGAGGCTGTGTACTCTCAGACATGCATGTAGTAAAAGCGGCCCCTCGGGCATAAACAACCGTTTAGTCATGAAAATATATGAATGAACCCCTAATTCATACATACGCGTTATATAACAGCATATGTGATTGGTCGATAGGCGGGCATAAACAACGTTTATGCCCTGCTTTCTGGTCGTAAACAAGCCGCGTCAGAACCGATGAACGCTCGCGAGTAGGATATACACGGGTATGCTCGCGAGCTATTTACGCAAAGCGAGAAGGATATATGTTCGCGCGCGTCTAAACACGG
This sequence comes from Amphiura filiformis, assembly GCF_039555335.1. NCBI lineage: Eukaryota > Metazoa > Echinodermata > Ophiuroidea > Amphilepidida > Amphiuridae > Amphiura > Amphiura filiformis. The sequence continues at coordinate 8,928,781 of NC_092645.1, forward strand.
TGGACTGAGCAAGTAAACGTTTTCTTACAATTAGAATGGACAAACTTTTAAAAAGGTTAAGAAATTGGTAGTTTTTAGTCTAAAATGACAATATTTTTTAGTTGTGGAGGTAAATAACAGCACGCAGAATGTTACGTATGTATGAACGGGGTTCATTCATATATTTTCATAACTAAACGTTGTTTATGCAAAATATATGAATGAGCCCCTAAGCAATGGCGGCTGCCATAGTTTTGTTACTTTATATAGAGTGACACTTCCTATCTTTTGCATTCCCTGGTCAAATGGCCCGCTTTAGCTGATACAATGTGGGTTTTTTGCAGTTTACTGCGTATAGACAATTTTCGTAATTGATCACTTCGTCGCCGTTGGCTAACTGCTAACTCCAATTTAGCGGAGCATAAAACTGAAAGCGAGGCCAGTGGATTTAATTACATACTCCCAATTATGCAAAGTTAATTTTCTAAGTAACTATAAGGACCATCTAGCTGAGACTTGGTACATAGGTAGTACAAGTAAAATAGAAGTATATTACGTTTAGCATTTTGCCAATTTTAAATTGCATACTTAATTAGAGGCTATTAGAGTTCAGAGAAATTAACCCTAATTAAAAAATTTCACTTTTTGCGATTTTCATCATAACTGTATTTGTATTAAGATTTCTTAATGTCTTGCCTTTCTAAAAAAATGTATATTCCTATATGTCTTGCGTAAATAATTACGAAAGTTATGGCACTTTTACTACATGCATGTTTGAGAGTACATAGCTGCCTTAACATGTTAACAAGTGTCCTACTTGTTTCTGCTTCGGTTCAAAGGTTGAAATATTTCCAAGGTCGAATGATAATATTGCTTGAAAGCCGAGCTAAAAAGTGGTTTTTACATTTCAGTGGTTTAAAACAAAAAATTCCCAGGTCATCATCATATGTTGGAATTTTGGTCATTTGTGGATTCAACCTTCTACTCTTAAAGGAGTATTTCGTGATCTTAGCATCCTCTTTTTATGACATTATTAAGTAGATATCCACGAAAAAAGCTTATTCCCAAAATTTCATTATGGAGTTATGGATGATTATGTGTATTACACTGCTCCATAGACAATGTGTTGTAATTTCGTTCTGGTATACCAGAACGAAATCAAAATTTCACGATATCTTGTGAAAATGGTGCTAGAAATGACCTACTTTTTCCATTGAAAAACAATGATATACACTCAGCAACCTGGACAACCGATTCTTTTGTTATGCAAGGCTCGCTCAGTCATTTAATGAGGCAATACAAACGATCGAATTTGGTGTTGAAATGAGCTAAATTTTGAGTTACACCTTTTCAATGTAAAATTAATTTTCTCGGCCAAATGAAAAGCAATCCTTTTCATTTTTTTCAGTAAATGTCAGGAAAAATTGTAGTGCTTGATACTGTATTTTTTTTCAAATCCTAGTGTTAAACGTAGGCGTGAAATTTAGTCATTTGGTGTAAGATTTTCGATTTTGATAGGCTTAAACTCTGCCCACGAGCCTTTTTTTGGATCAACCTTTTAGCTTTTCAAAGTAAGATAGTTCGCTAATGAAGGATTTGTCCCAACTTTCTAACGCACATCACCGTGAGCGATATATCATAGTTTTGTCAGAATTTCCGTTTTGATTTCACCATCTTTTACTGTCGGCTGAAAATTTTTCAAAATCAACGCGTGAAATCTAAGGCTAATACTAGCATTATGGATCGATATCCCTGGGTTTAATAGGAATACCGGCATGGCTATAGTGTTGCCAGAACTTCAATATAGCAAAGAAATTCCCAGGCCTATAGCGCTGCTACTGATCATGTTTAACCAGAACACCCAATTGGGGATTTGGGCTACCAAATCGCTGGTCGGGCAATTTGCTTTCAATGGAAAATTGACCTGGATAACAAGAAAGGAAATATCGACTATTTCTGCTGGTTGCTCTCGAGATAAAAGTACTGAGTTTGACATTTTCGGAGCATGAAGGGAAAAAGGGTAAAACAAAAACGGAAATTCTGACAAAACTATAACATATAGACCCACGCGATGAGCCTTACATAGGTGGGAAATATCTTTCTTTAGCAAACTATATTAGTTTGAGACGCTAAAACATGAATTCCGTAAAAAGCTCGCGAGTGAATTCAAGGCCTATAAAAATAAAAAATATCACACTAAAAGACACAATTTGATGCTTAATTTTAACACCAGGATTTTTAAAAAAATGTATATCCAAGCACCAAGTTTTTAACTGACATTACTGAAGAAAAAAAAAAAAATGCTTTATATTTGACCGAGAAAATTAATTTCATAGCAAAAAGGTATTTGTGCTGATTTTAACATGTATCGATCGACTTTTAGCGCGACTAAGCATTTCTAAAGAATCGGTTGTCCAGGTGGCTGACTGTATAGATAATCAGTGACATTGAACCATAAGTTTTTCTTGTTCATTGAACTCTATATTTATCCTGGTATATAAGCTCATGTGAGATGATGTCAGCTATACATGAGAATTGGAATGACTAACACAATATTCATGTTCCGTCGGTGTCTATGCAAGATATCTATATGCGCTTTTGATATGGACGCGTTGATAGTTTACGCGATCACAGTTGCGTTTGTGACGCAGGGCGTCTACGCGCAACAGGAGGGTAAGTGTTAATGTTTTAATTCATTTATTTATTGAGTTTGTCGTTTGATTAAAACATTGCAAACACAATAAAATTTACAAAAACATAAGACATTTTCAGTCATTGTATATTCTACATATTGGTATTCATATTTTATTTCCACGGAAGTCATTTATACAATGAACAGCAACGGTCATCATAATGCATAAAACAAAAACAGGTTGGAAGGTCCAAGATGTTTGAAAGTTGGCCTTTTCCTAAAAATGATATGAAATTATATTACCGAAAAAAGTACGTCTCAACCAAAATAGTTTACACGACAATAACCAAACGACAAAACAGGGGACGGTGCTCAAACCCAAATCACAAAAAAAACCAAAAAAAAACAAAAAAACAAAACAACCAAAAACAAATATAAATTTAAAAAACCATACCCCAAAACACGTAAACAAACAAACAAACAAAACAACAACAACAAAAAGCCTCAAAGTTTAACAAATATTATGTGTTATGCGTGTCGTCATCCGTTTTTCAAACCTGGTGCCAATATGAAAATTTGTATTTTTATATCGAGCCGATTATTTTTGCTACCAAAAGTACATATGTGACGTATCATGTCAAAAGGAGACACTTTTGGGCAGGTTATCAATTTTGAGGTTTTTACATATCTTAAATATAGAGATATTTTGCTCCACAACCCCGTTTTCCCCAATGAAATCGGACATTCCTAAGCGAAGATATTGAGTTCGTAAATTGCGGTATTATAAAATTGGAAATTGAGATATCGACCTTTAAAAATATTATTGACAATGTTGAGAGTAGGAATTACCTTCAAAAATGTCTCGAAAAATGCAAGATGCCAGTTATATTCCGGTCTGAAACTATCAGACAATATTTTTAGCATTAATAACTTCACAAATTCCCAACAAACCCAAATTGTGAAAAAATCACCCCGGTGCAGATTTTTGGCTATTTCTTCATTTACGATCCTGCCCAAAAGTGTCTCCTTTTGACATGACACGTCACATATATTAGAGAGGTCTGGGGTTCAAGTTCCTGCACAAGCAGGTATGTCCGGAGTTTTTACTCTGGTATATCTGCCTATGTTTGGCATGTTTCCATTTGTAATTTCATGTTTTATTGTGCTAGTGTGCGATGCGTAATTCTTCTTTCCCATGTGTATTGATTTGTTAAGAATAACGATTTAGCATCATTAAGGGGTCGAGCAGTCTTGTTTCAAATATCTCCGAAATGAGAGAAATTTGCCATAGGTTCAAAATTGATGGTGCATATCAATGACCAAACTCTCTAGTTTTATATTTGAGCCTGATCACTTTTGTAAGGTCTTAGGAAATTATGTAAATAAGCGTGTATATTTGATGTTACATTATTGCTCACGCACTTTCTAGTGGCAACGAAGATTTCATGAATTTGCTTTGCGTCGATTTCGCCAGAAGTTCGCCTTAAAATGTTGGACCGTCTATATAAATAATTACGGTACTTACTTTCAACTTGAGGGTAAGGCATGTGCCTTAATTGGTATCGTTTGTGCACACAATTCATCGTGATTTTGCAAGCTTGGAAACGCCTATTTCTTTTTGCTATTTTGTCCATCAACATTTAAAAAATGTCCCACTTTTTTAACGAAGAAGACTTCTACACCCATTCCGTTAGCGAAGAAACCCAGATTTGTGTGTATTTAGTACATGCATCCTATTCAAAACGTCAACTTTTATGCTGAGTTTTGCCTTTATATGTCATATCTACAGAATTGATATTATGGAATTTTTTAGCATAAATTCATTAATTTTAATATTTCTTACTCACCGCATTGCCTCGAAATGTCACACATAAGAAGGCCAAACACAAGCGTTGCACAGTGGTTACTATGTTTCTTCCGATTGGTGTCTTGAATTAGTATAAATCCACATTTTCCCGGTAAAAGTCCATTGCAATACTTCACAACTAACAACATGCGTCACTCTGCGCAGCTCTGGATTCAGTGTCGATATATTTATCATCATTTCAAGGGGTCCGATGTAGGTTGTCAATATACGCTTAATGTATAAAACCGAACTTAGTATCTGCCGCGATACTGCCGAGATCATTTTTCTACTGCCAAAATATGTTCTAAAAGCCTTCTAAACATTGATCGCTTCGGCTAACTACTAAAATTTACAGGGACCGGCTTATTCTATACACTGTTCAATAGCCTTATTGTGATCTGGAGCTAGCGTTTTTTTCCCTAAATATCGCTAGCCCGCTTTGAGCATCTATTGGACTATAAACCATTCGATAAAGTAGGCCTGACATAGATCGGAAAAAACGGTAACCTATATTCTATATTCCAACATGTATAATTATTTTTAGAGTAATTTAGTGATGAGTTATTAGTAGAATTTAGTGTCGAGTTATTAGTAGAATTAGAGTTAGATCAGAATGGGGTATTTGGGGGTAGCCCGGGGGTAGGGGTGTGTTTGAAGTCGTTGGAGTGTGGATTTATTGATGTGGGTGCTGTAGGGGGTGTGTGGGATGTGCGTGTGTGAGTATTAAGGGTTGCGAGGTGGAATGTGTGTATGTGAGGAGTTGGAAGTCAGAATTAGGATTCAGAGAGTCAGGGGTTAGATAAGGTTTGGGGCTAGGTTTAGGTTTAGAATTAAAACTTAGGTTACAGGTTAAGGCGACGTTTAGGGTTATGGTTGGGGTTAGGTTTAGGATATATTTGTGTCTTATCATTAATTGTGAACAAAAAGAAAGGAAGAAAAACAATAAAAAGATACATTTCAGCATATACCTTCATATTACATAAATGTTTCATTCAGTCAAAAATTTTACCTCAATCACCCTAAGAAATAATACCACAAGGCAAGGGCAAAAATTAGGAAAATGTACATTTTTCGGCAGGCATAGTTGATGACGTTTTAACGTGAAATGTGTACAATATTTCAAAACCAAATTGTTTTTGTATAGGACAACGGATCAATTTTTAATATGCCACAAATGGCCATATTAAAAGATAAGCGCACCCTAAAACAAGCAGCCCGCCCTACACACCATCACATGTTAAGCCACACTATAGGCCTACGTGCTACCACACAGAGAATGCTGCAGTATTTTAAAACGTAGTTTAAAAACTCTGCAAAGTAAATTACAACTCGCCAATATTATATTCCACAAATATGGACATTAATGTATTCGGATCACTGAGGTGTGTCCAAGTTAGACATTGGAACGGATTTCTATAAAGCTTAACCATATCAATTGTTATACCTTTACGGTTGAGCCATTCAGGGATGAGACATGGGACAGCTTTAAGGTGATAGAGGCACAGGTGTGTAGTTCGATTCCATTCATACCTATCACTTGTTTTTTATCTGTATTATCATTCGAATTGCCCGTGGTACCTTATACGATGTCAAAATTTTATATCGATGATGAGGTTGACATGAGTGACATTATATTGTATACCCTCTGTTGCTTTAGACTTGACCATGTCTTTTGACATGGTTAGAACAGTAAAATTAATTTTCAGAGAAAATTCATGTAGGCTGTATAGGCCTATGCCTAAATTACTAAGTTATAAGAGGTGTGCGACATATTATCATTATTATTATCAAGATATCATAGGCCTATTATTTTGTATTAACATAGGCCCTACTAATACAGTTAACATGGTGCTTTATGAAGTAATGTCAATGAATCATCAAAAATTCAAAATTAAATTCATGTAGGCCTATATACCAAAATTATTAACTTCAAAATCTTCCAAACAAGACACAAAAGGTATAATTTACGATGACACTATTTTGGTGCCACACTCTACATGCATGTAATCTAAGACCAATTGTAGGATATTGAGTTTGGATCTATGATTTGGTCAGTTTCTTGTGAGTACACAATATTTGGTCCTACATGTATATGTAATCTAACAGTATGGAAAATGATGCCTGTGCAATGCTAGCCATTTACATGTAAACATTAAAGAAACCACCATGAGTTAATATCAGCACATTTATATTTATTGCAAGCTGGATTTAACGAGGGATATGAGACAACACAACGGGGGGGGGGGGGCATATAAAGCAATTATTGAATAGGCCTATATTGTATGCTTTCCCACATGTGACTTATATATAGAACCAAAGCCTTGGGCCAAGGCTACTATAATTGCTTTAAGCAATGCATTACTTAAAGCCACAAAATCTATTATTCAAGGTCTGACCGTATGTTAATGACCTGGCAACAGACACACCCACGGTACAAATAGTTGTAGATTGTAAACATGGTAAAATATACTGTTTATCGCAAAAAACATTAAACAAGTATACTTTAAGGTATTGTTTTGTTAATTTTTGTATGGCGCATCATACATAGCTGAAGTCAAAAAGGTAACAATTTTGTTTTTGACCTCTTTCTCTCCTGTCATTTACATTAACCCCTTTATTTTTCCTCGTGCGCTAGTTTGTTTGAATGTTTCTATATTCCAGTGTATGATGCGTAAGCCTCTTACCTTGTTTGTATGATAATAAAGGGTTAAAAGAACTCCCCCTTAAAATTACAAAATATTTCTTTGCATAACTTGACATACATTGTGTCGATTTGAAAAATGTAAAAACCTGTGAATAAAAGAATCATTTTCCTACCCTTCCATAATTCTTTCTTCTCAAAATCGTTTTGTTTTGGCCAAAAATAACAACATTTTCTAAAAAAACCTTGCATTTTTAACATCCTATACATGTATTACTCGGGGAGCTAGAGGCACGTCCTGTGCATGACTAAACCAAACCAACTTTTTAGGTTCCTGAGATGACCCCAAAACATAATCAGGATGTCCCAAAAAATATAAACTGGCCCCATGTGGGTTTTTCCAAGATGGCGTCTAAAATGGCCCCAAATCACTATAAATGACCATATATGAATACTATTCCTGAATCAAACTAACTGTTTTAGCTTAATTAAAGAGCCCAGCAAAAACTCAAGTTGATATAAAGGATAAAACGTCGCAAAAGTTAGTGTATTTTCAAAATGGCGCCCACAATGGCCGCGAAATGCAGGTAATCACTATAAATGACAATATGAATACTATTTCTGAATCAAACTAACCTTTTTAGCTTAATTATAGAGCCCAGCATAAATTATAACTTTTTTACTAGATTTAGGGCCTAATGTACTTCTAAGAAAAGATAAAGGGAAAAAGCATCACAGCCATCAATGTCCTCCTGTGATAGCACCTAAAATGGCCGCCGAAATTGGCACCAATACTAAAAATACTAAAAGTGACTAAAAATTCTCAAATATTAATGCTTATTCAGTCAAATATAAAGTCAAACTTGAGACGTCTTTGAATGAAGAAACCCTGAATGAAAATAAAACAATTAAAATATATAGCAAATATTGTTTCCTCCCTATTATAAGTTTACATCACTAATGATATAAATAAATAAATGTCAATAATTTACATATTAGCAGCACTAGTACAGCCAATATCCTGAAAATACCATTTTAATTCCTGAATTTACATGGATCTAACTGAAAGGACATGAAAGATCCCTACACTGGATTACCACTGACTGACTTAAGAGAGATTTTCTGAGAAATACTGTGCCATGGGAAAAAGGTGGAAGATGGGGGTCAGCAAATTTCAACCATATTTTGGCAATTTAATAAGTTTGGATAAGTGTTCATAATAATCAGTATAAAAAAATCTGCTATGCCTCCTCCTGGGAAATATGGGTCCCCTAAAATATGGCCCCTAACATGTATTTCCCTGACTTGTAAAATGCCGTTTTATGCCATTTTGAACAAATTTTTGGCACCTAAGACAAGCATCTATGAAAGTAAATTTTTCAACACATCTTCTTAAATCCTTTGTCTTTATCAAAAAATATAAAACAACAAATCTTTATCTTGAGATGTTCCATTTATGAACAGGAGTTGGGGGCCCATATTTCACATTTTACAACTTTTGAAAAAAAGTGAAATATCCCTCTACTTTGTGACGTCATTGTAGGAGTTCCTCAATCATTCTCAAATTGTTCATTACAGGAGAGAACCTCTGTACATAGGTCATTTATATAATGCAATAAAAATCATGGAGACTTTTTACTTTTCATAGAACACAAACATGCATTTTCCCAATATGTGACATTGGTATAATGATGCTGTATATAACGCCAACATCAAATATAAGATCTTTTCACTGTAGCAGTCCCTTAGTCTTGAGCCAATAGTCAGTTATTCCATTGAGGAGTTAAGAACCACATTTAAGAATGCAAATCAAGTACAGGGTAGGTGTTTCTCTTTTACAGCATATTCACAAGAAAAGTATAGGCCCTCTCCGAATAACTGCTAACAGAGCCCGTTTTAGTACTAATTTCGATGTTGAAATAGCAGCATCACTTTCTAACATTTGTTAATAAAAACTGAACCTTACCTGTAAAGATAGACAAAATTGGAGCTTAAGTGAAAATTTAGGCTTTATTTAATACGGCTAAAAGTAAAGAAAGCTATTGTCATGCGTGGTAGAATTGCCGCTTAAAAATGTTGATTTTACATGCTTTTCACTATGATGGAGAGGTTATTTGGTGGTCTGCGCCCCTTAATAGACAGAGGTCACTCAGATGAAAGAGAGCAGTTTACTAGTATATTGACCATCAAAGGATCCTCAATACAAACCCCAAACTCAATATAAAGAGAAAGCATCTCTGGTATTTCAAAAATCGAGAATCATAGATACATAAGCATTTTTATGTTTAACACAATAACACCCCTACTTGATCAATGTAGTGTTCCAATATATTATTGTCTTTGTTGTTAACTACGTGATAGAAAATAATTATTGTAGGCCCTATCTGCGTTCCTTGGAAGAAAAAGGTAATATTCATTTGAAGGTGCATAAAGCATGATGCAAAAGGTTATTTTAAATCAGCACAGACATAATTTTAGTACTGACCCGGGTACTGAACCCTTTAATAGAATAATCCTGTTCTATAAGCATATATCCAACACAATTTAGGCCCCAATTTATTATGTAATAGTTTTGTTGATGTTGTTTACTTCTGATAGGCTCCTTTTCATCAAATTTCATTTTTAAACTTAGAAACATCACCGTACCTGAGTTTAGCATGAAAATATCGCAATTTTGCACTTTTCTGAAAAAGAGCATAAAGTAAGATGTGCTCATTTTAAAACGGAAAAAAGTCTCCACGATTTTTATTTGCTCAATTGTTCAACCTATCTCACTTTATCCAACAAGTAAATAACTTTGACAAAAATATTGAGGAACTCTCACAATCATCTTGCAAACTTTGCTTCAAAATTAGTATTTTGCACTTTTCTGAAAAAAGAGCATAAAGTAAGATGTGCTCATTTTAAAACGGAAAAAGTCTCCACAATTTTTATTTGCTCAATTGATCAACATGTATCTACTTTATCCAACAAGTTAATAACTTTGACAAAAATATTGAGGAACTCTCACAATCATCTTGCAAACTTTGCTTCAAAATTAGGATTTTTCACATTTACACAATTGCTGAAAAGGCCATTACTCCCCGCTCTGAAAATGGAACAACCCAAATGTTGTACAAAGAATTTTTAATTGTTATGTCGAGACAAAATGTGTATTATTACTGTGAAGTATAAATAAAATGTCTGCAGATGCGCGTTATTACGTGGCTCTAATCAAAAGTAAGTGCACATTTCAAAGTTTTTGTGTCTGAGAAGACAATCATGGGGGTCAATTTGAGGGGGGTCCAGTATCTCCCAGTGGGGGGTCCTCAAACAATTTTAATACCTCCACTGTAAATACTCATGGACACATGTTTGATTGACAAAATATGAACAAAATTTGCTGACCCCCATCTTCCACCCATCATCTGAGTCTATCGGATAAACCCTCTTAATATTCCATCAGGAAAATACATGACAATATTAAGGAAGAACCATGATAATTTATTTCAGAACCCTTGTGACTGTCAAAATGTTTTCCTGGAATGTCCTGACAGAGGATTTGTGGATATCTGATTATTATATATCTGGATTACTGAAATGCAAACATCATTTACTTGATATGAAAAGGAGAACAGGTTGATTCTATTAAGGGTACTACACCCCTGCCCAATTTGTGCCTATTTTGCATTTTTCTCAAAATTATAGCGCATTGGGGACAAGTAAGATATGTATATTATAGGGCAAGGACTACAACTACTGCACTGGAAATTTTATTTCAGCACAGACAACATTTGTGGAGTTACAGTCAAAATGAGGGAAACCATTATTTGATAAATAAATCAATAACTACTTGCTTTGAGTTGCTGAAATTTCAGTACAGTAGTTGTTGTCCTTGCCCCTATAATATACATATCTTACTTGTCACCAATGCGCTATAATTTTTGAGAAAAATGCAAAAGGGCACAAAATTGGCCAGGGTGTAAATACCCCTAAGCCATTATAAAGAGAGATATTTGGTAACAATTCATGCTTAAGATAGAATTGATTTGATTGAAGCTTGTCCTTGGAGTAAAGTAAACTCAATTACCACTAATACCATGTGACAATACAAGTTTTCACAACTCCGTGTAATCTTCTTTAATAGCTACCCATCTTGTAAACAGTTATAAGTCTGTTTCAGGATATTCCAGGAATGGTTTCCAAATGTTTGGCATTGCATATTTGTAAAGTCAAACTTATAATCCTGTTACAGGAATATCCATGATATTCCATGACTATTTATTATGATCCATGACGGTTCAGGTAAAAACATGAATAAAATTGGTATTTTCAGGATATTGGCTGTACTAGTGAGGTCAACTAATTTCAATATGAAAAGTATTAATGATTCGCCAATCAAATAAATAAATCAAGACTATTGCATGAAAATTGTAGTGTTTAAGATTTATCAGAAGTCAAATAAAATAATAATGAATACAAAATAACAGATAACAAATAATAAATATAAAAATTAAAACAGGAAATTATGAAAAGCTCCGCCCTTTTTGCCACGCCCACTCGGGCATTTCCACGTCGTAACTTCCGGTAGATCGCACGATTTAACGTTTTAAAAAGCACGATTTATAATTTTAGAAAGCGATTTATGAAGAAACCCTATAATACGAATGACATCTCATGATGTGACGTTGTGTTCCATTGTTCCTTGCCTGGGATCATGCGTACTCATCGTGTAATTTTTTATTTCGTTTAGGGCCTGTGCTTTGTAAAGTCCACCACAGTAAAAAAAAGCTACGACGATATGACCATGATGACAGTGTCATGTGCACACCCGTGGACGCGTCCTTGACTTGAATCGCGACCTGGTCGCGTCGGAGTCGCGAGGTAAAGCGACCATTTAAGGTCAATTCATCGGCGTCCCCTAGGTCAATTAGAGCTTTATCGTTTTTCAATGTAGGTTCACAATGTGAACTTATTGTGAACCGAACTTAGTCTTTTGGTGAGATGTTGTTTTTCAAGTAATTTTTCCACTGTGTGACATGTGTGTGTCAGATATTGAGTGTTGGACTCAACTTTTGCAGGAAAAACCTGAAATAATCAACACAAGATGATAATCGTGAGTATAAATACAAACCACAGAGAAAAGCACGTGTTCGCCTTGAAACGTGTCCAATTTTGGGTCGATATGTTGAATAGGTAAGCTTATATTCAAGGATTTTATCCTCAAAAACTGCGTAACACTAATTCGGCAGATTTGACATTAATGAGCTGAACTTAGCACTAAACGGAACGATTTGGACAGAAATAAGTATTGAATGCACGCAAATTTACTTTTCCTCGCTCCCACCAATGCCATAGAACTCTTTTTTTTTTTTTTTTTGTGGGAACATTCGTGAATTTTGATTGACAAAATAGCATGTACACATAATCGTTTCCCATGCTGCAAAATCACATGAATTTTCTGTCTTGATGAGACTAATTAAGGCATATGTTGAGCTCCGAAGTTCGATATAAGTATCATAATTCTTTCTTGGGAGTTTTCAACATTTTATACCGAAATGATGGGGAAATCGGTCCAAGGGAAAGATATGAAATCTTTGGTGAAATAGAAAAGTGCGTGAGCAAAAGTGCAACTTTATATATACAGGCCTATTTACATAATTTCCTAGGACCTTGCACAAGTGATCATGCTCAAATAATAAACTGGAGAGGTTGGTCATTGAACCTATGATCATTAACAGCAAACATGGTCGATTCCTCCCATTTCGGACCAATTTGAAACAAGATTGCTCGAACCCTTAAGATCAATTTACTCGTAGTAATCGCCGGTACATGTACCAATGCTCTCACTAGCATTCAGTTGCTCTCAGCACCCCTCAAAGTCCTGGCACTGGAACCACTCGCTTTTCTTATCGAATTGTCATGTATTGAAATTCCCTCGGTGGGAATTATTCCCTTCCAGATTCTGAATTTTAAGTTCAATCTTATCTCAAGGGTCACGTGACTGCAATAATATTCATTGTACCCTCCTGGTTGGTCAGGATGTATGTCGTGCTCACATCATTATTTTATGTTATAATTATAAATATGTTATGCCTGTTGTTTATACCATTGATATTTAGCATGTTTATTGTATAGCCTCAATCCATTTTATCATTTTTTTATGTATGCAAAATATTATAAATATTATAAATGTATGTAAGCTACCTTATTCCTTTGGTTACTCTTTTGATGAATTCTGCGAAGTTTAAATAAATAAATAAATAAATAAATAAATAAATAAATAAATAAATAAATAAATAAATAAATAAATAAATAAATAAATAAATAAATTTGGTCCATAGATGTCACAAAAGTTATACTTAGGCCTACATGTACTTTGATCATTATTTTTTACTAAGATAAGTACTCAAGCGCAGTTATCAATCATTGAAGTCTCGTGAAACAAACAAACAAACAAAGAAACATATACACCAACAAACAAGCAAAAAGAAACAACTGAATTAAAATGATCTAGTTTCTTCTTATAAACTTTAAAAAAGACATTTTAAAGAAACAAAGTTGAACATTATTGGCAGGGTACTGCATTTAAAATCCTTTTAGATAGTACGTATAGTATTTTAACATGGTAAATCTGGCAAACACAAACTTCATATGACCCCTTACGGTTCAGAGCACTTCTTTACAAAGTTCTGTTCAGTACTATGAGTCGTGTTGAATTATTCTTTTCAATGACAACAGATTATCTAGGTCAATAAGTTCATTTTGACCGATTTTCAAAAGAAACACAGACATTCACTACGAGTGTGAACAAATTAGCGTTACTATACGATGTTGCTTGTGGGCGGAGAGGCATATTTACAGAAAGAAGAACTAGTGTTGCATACAAAACAAACAAGGCGGCAGGCTTAATGACCTTTAAAAATCTGTGAACACCCTATGAACAATGGCTAATGTCAATTCACTGCTGTGTGCAATTAGCGTCACTCAGCTATGTTGTTTGTGGCCGAAGATGTAATTTGAAGTTATTTCTTCTCGGACCGGAAGTGACCCCATAATGACATTTGACAACAAATAAAAACACCACATATACACTGAGTAACGTCAATTGGTGTACGAATATACCATCACTGTGCTGTATTTGTCTCAGCTAATACACTTTTGAAGGTATTTGGTTTTACTCCTACGTTATTTGAGGCAGAAGTAGCATTTGATTTGAAACCACGTTTTTTAAACATTGTGATTTGAAGGTCTGGAGTAAAAATAAAGAGAGACAAAAATGGGACAACCATGTCCGGGGGCACAAAAGATCAAAATCTCCCAAACAAAGCGATATATCGAATAATCGACCAGCCTTAGTTCATGCGGATAATTTTATAAGTACTGTAGTGAGAATTACAATGAGTTTGGTAGTGATGATAGCAGTGCTGTATCGTTTGAGTCCGAACTTTTTTTGGACTCGGACTTGGCTTAGACTCGAATACCAAAAGACCTGCCTCGGCTCGGACTCGGACACAAAAGGACTCGGACTCGAAGCTGATTCTGGTTCGAGTCCAGTCCAATTAAATCCATGTAAAATGTGAAATGATTATCTAAATATGTCCAATTTGATCTATTTGTTGACTTCACTTATTTGGCCATTTTCAAATTAATTGGGGCTGTGATCTGTCATAATTATATCCAATATTCACCAAATATTTAGAGTTTATCTGTCACAATAGCAGAATCATATTATTGTTATCATTAATGAAATTATTGATAATAAATTTAATGCATAATTTTATAAAATATTTATGATAAAAATATCTAAGATTTCTTTTCATGGAACTTTCTAAAAGGTGAATTCCTGTTAGTATTATTATTTATTATGACGATGATGATGATAACGATGAGACGATGATGATGATGATGATGATGATGATGATGTTATTTTTCCTTCATTTACATGTATGCTGCACGCTACTTAGTGACACTTCTTTACGGTCCCTGGGTGCAAAAAAATAAAAAACTGCGAGTTTACAGGTAGTTCACCCCCCCCCCCCACAACACACACCACCCCATGACTGCTGTTTTACTCTGTTTGATACATGCAGTTTTTACCAGGGAGTTTCCTGACCTGTTCATATGTATGGGTCTTTGAAGTGAAGTGTGTACGATTGGTTGGTTGAGTCTTTGAAATGTCAACTGTGTGCATCGGGTGGGGTGGAGTAGGGTTTGGTATCGTGGGTGTGTATAGAGGGAGTGGTGTGTGGTGTGGTGTAGTGACCTTTGACCAATGACCTTCTCTTTCTACAATTTTATCATCAAAATGCCATAAAATTATGCGGAAACATTCAAATTTTCAACTTGTATTGCACATTTTCAAATTAGAAAGAAAATATAAAATTTTGTTCTATTTTTTGGAAATGTTCTACCCGATGACCCATTTTTTTCAAAATGTTATACCAAATGACCCCTTTCTTTCAAGATTTTATAACCAATTACTCCTTTTTCATTTTATTATACCCAATGACCCATTTTAGTAGCAACAAATATGTGTGATATTTTTTATTTTTATAGGCCTTTAGTTCGCCCGTGAGCTTTTTACAGAATTCATTTTTAGCGTCTCAAACTAATATAGTTTGCTAAAGAAAGATATTTCCCACCTCTGTAAAGCACATCGTGTGGGTCTATATATTATAGTTTTGTCAGAATTTCCGTTTTGATTCCATAATTTTTGACTACCAGCTGAAATATGTTCAAATCCACTAAAGGCCTATAAAAATCAAAAATATCACACTAAAAGACACAATTTGATGCTTAATTTTAACACCAGGATTTAAAAAAAAATGTTCATCCAAGCACTATGTTTTTATTTGACATTACTGAAGAAAAAAAAATTTTGCTTTATATTTGACCGAGAAAATAAATTTCATAGCAAAAAAGGTGCATCTCGGAATTGTGCTGATTTTAACATGTATCGATCGACTTTTAGCGCGACTAAGCAGAACAAAAGAATCGGTTGTCCTGCGTTTAGACTGAGTAGGGTTTCAACACAAATTAGGCATACTGGCATATATTTTGCTGGACAATACTTCCTGATGCGGATGGTCGAATAAATACAATCTCTGCGCATTGTGACATTCGTCCCCATTGCTCTAAATGGATTGATTCAAAAAGTTTATGGTACCCGACGTTCTACGGCTTTTTATAAAAATATCGCGGGAAAAGACCAAAATTGAAAAGAAATGGGGTTTTGAATTGAACTTTAGAATTTGAAAAATATAAATCACGTTAGGTCTAAGGCTGTGCTAACACTTTTCTTTGATGACTTTGACCACAATTTTTTATTTTTTTTTTATCTTAAAAATTCAAGAATCTAAGCTAATTGAACAGACAGTAGTAGCGCTGGGCTGTGGGTTTAGGAAATGAACTAGTTAGCGTCATATATCAAACGGTATAAAAGCTCTGATTTTAGTACTTCCTCTATGTTTCAATTACTTATTCTTTTCAAAATATCTGAATTTTTAATCCGGTACAAGCTTTTAATAACGGGGAGCATGCATTTGTATGAGAAAGGAAATCTACAATCTTATCCAAACTCCCGTGTTAATCCAATGCACATTTTGCTTCACCGGGCCGCCCTGACTTGGTCGCGTTTGGAAAAGAAGTGTCACCAAACCGTAATAGGTACAAATTTAGTACTTTCTGTCAATCAAGTATGGTTTATTGTCTACTTTTTAAATTATTAACATAGTCCTTATAATAACGGTGGAGCGCCTTGATGAGTAAATGATAGCAAACCAGTGAAAAATCCCCAAAAACTCAGTCAGTGGAGCTCCACCCGTGCATGTCAATAGCGTCATTATCGATTGGATTAGTCGACCGTAGCCCACAATTCGATCGCCCCTGGATTAAAATTATCACGTGGTAAGACATGTGCATTGGACAATCGATTCCTATAATGGTTTAGTACTAACAGAGATGATTTTCATTTTGGACTTTACTAAGTCCAGATTAATTTTAAACTTGAAATTAAATTCACTTTGTGTAACAAGTATGATTTTGAATGTCCAATTTATTATCCATTCCAAAAGGAGCACCCCCCCACTTCCAAGGCTATATGATTAGGATTTGGACTAAGGTTAGGAATTGATATAGGATTAGGGTTTGCCTGTTAAGGGTATGTTAGGGTTAAGGTTGGGATTAGGGTTAGGTTAGGGTTAGGATTAGGATTAGGGTTAGGATTAGGGTTAGGATTAGAATTACGGTTAGTGTTATGGCCCATGTTTAGGGTTTAGGGTTATAGGGTACCGTATGTAGGAGGGTCTGCAATTACCTTGGATAAAATACAGTTGTTTGTGTGGGTGTGTGTACATCTGTACAGGTACATGTATGGCTATGTGAATATAGGCTTGTGATTCATATGAAGAATGTGCATGGTCTTTTTATAGTACAAGGACAAATTGGCCAATGCCAGAGGCTATATGCATACCAATGTGTGTACATCTACAAATGAGAAATTTTTGGTGGTTTGCTTTTCATTGCAAATTGCAGTCATTTTAAATTATCGCAGTTTTTTAATTGCAACTTCCTACGCACAAAATGGCGTTTAATTTACTCATCGCAACATTACGCGTCTGGTAAAGCCGTGAAATTGTGCCTATTTAGAGGATATCTCATCATTTGTATAATGTACATCATCACTATACTTGTCCATGTTATCAAAGATATGGCTATATGCAGCTGTGAATTTCAGCCCACCCCCCCTTATGGCCAGGGTACCAGGGGATGGGTGGCTGGGACTTATACCAGGGCTAAATTTCAAAAATGTTAAAACTCCCCGCCAAGTCCCGGACCGACGGGAAACAACACATGGCCGGCCCTACAGGGACAAATTTTGTGTCAATGCCCGTCTGTTATAATAAACTGCCCGGCTATTTGTTCCGGGTACTGATCTGCACTGCAGGCAGGGGTTGGAGTGGGTCAGGGACTCAGGGTTTCAATTGACAAGTGCATTATCAACAGTCTTCATTTTCACGTGCATGAAATCTATGCATGAAATCTATACCCCACAATCATAATTACTCACATCACTAGTATCACAGGGTCAGGGTTTCAATTGACAAGTGCATTATCAACAGCCTTGCATTTTAACGTGCATGAAATCTATAAGCTTAAATACTGAATATACAGGCCTATGTACCCCCCACACACACACACACAATCATAATTACTAACATCACTAGTATCACAGGGTCAGGGTTTCTATTGACAAGTGCATTATCAACAGCATTGCATTTTCACGTGCATGAAATCTATAAGCTTACGGAACATACAGGTCTATGTCCCCCCCACCCACACACACAATCATAATTACTCACATCACTAGTATCACAGACATTCAAATTCCATCATGAAATCTATTCGGCTTTCACAGTACAGTGATTTTCAAGTTCAAACGCTAGCTCTTCAAAGGTGCTGAATTCGACCATCGTGCAAATCGCCAGATATCGCATGAGAATATTAACATAAGGGCGCACATCACTGAAAATGATGCCAGTTTTTCTCTATAAAGATGCTAATTAAAATCATTTAAACAATTTTTGATATCTGCCATCTGTGATACAATTGTAGGATTTAATATTACTAATCATTACCAATCCAAATTTAGCCAAAATTATGCAAATTTCTGCTCATTTTAATGCTATCTATGTTTTTTTCTTAGAATAAAAATTAATTAAGATTTGTTCCAAGTCTACCATGTTACAATACTGATAATTCAATAAAAAAACTTTTTAGACTGCAACAAGTCTGTCCTAAAACATTGTATTTATTTGGATAATGAATTGGAAATTCAAAATCATATTTGCTACACAAAGTAAAATTATTTGAAGTTTGAAATATATAGTGGATAAAATAAAGTCCAATTTGAAAGAATTTAATGTTTACTGCATATTTCGGTTTAATCTTCACTAAGCGGGTCTACGGCTGAAAAGGTCACGGTGAATTTGCCGCGGACAAAACTGCACTATGAAAGAAAGGGTCTACACGGCACTCGAGTCCGCAGCCGGGAAATGATTGCGCACTGATCGAGTTTTTCTATAAGTGCGTTTCAGTGCGTATGGGAGTAATGTTTCCTTTAGAGCAGTCATTACCCTACTACTAGAGTGATCTACAGCAATTCCGTGGCCGGTGAGAGCGAAGGTTCGTTTCTTAGTGGATTTGTCTCCTATGAAGGTTAATAATTTAGCGGGGTACCCCTCGCGAAAGCGTGGGCGAAATCTATGAGAGCCCGAAATCCAAAATAGCCGCCGTCAACAATTTTGAAAAATATTTTTTCAATGGTTTGGCCTACAATGCTGTTCAATATAATATGTTTTCTGGGGATTTATTTTTGACCTTCAAATCCATGATGGCTGCCAATTCTCAGCTCAGAAAAGTAGTCCTAGAGCTTTCATATAGCCTCTATTGAAAACTCTGTTCATGCAGAGTTGAGTTATGGACAGTAAACCTACAAGTTTATAGTGTACAGAAGTCATCTTACAGGCTAAAAACGAACACACATTATTCGAATGAGTTTAGTCTATATTTATTTCAGGTCTATGTGTGCGTTGCTCTACACTCTATCAACTGAAGATTAATACATAATTAAAGTAGTATCAAAGACATTTAGATTAGAAACATTTAGATTCGCAAAAAAGGACATGACACTCTAAACAAGTATGAGACTAGTGCATAGACCTATAGCCTATAACGCTGCTTGCCTGTTGCCTACAGCAACATGCCTTATGAATGTGTACTAAAATGTGGCAAGCCGTGTAAGTCCTCTGATACTATTGAAGCTTGGTAAATGGGAGTGTTTACAAACAAAAATCAAATACTGTCAAGACTTGACAAATTTGGAAATGCTTTCAACACCAATTCATGGAAAGATGAAAATCATCATTTAGATCAGATATGTTATAAATCAATCTCATCTTCAGACAAGCTTGAAAAGTCCCGACAGCGCAAAAGCACAGAAAGTGACGTTGCTCAGTGTAAAAGTCAACCAACAAGTTCTCAAAAGTAATGATGAGATAGATAGATTGCTGGCACCCAAGCGCCTGCATTCATCTGCGTGAACAAAAATAAATGTGTATGGTGCATGCAGGGTATGGACGAGAAGTACCCAAATCAACACACACTCAGCGTAGCGATCCTTCAAGCGTCACACATAGAAGATGGGGAGTTGCTGCTAATGCTGTTGACTTGGCTAAAATAGCCTAAAAGAAAAACTTAGCCCTTCCACACTCAGTCTGGTCTGCATGATTACCTATCACGTCACTGGAAAGCGCACTATTACTGTTATCAATATCCATGGTATGACGAGGAGTAAACTAGTGGCAACTCTACACAAGAAGGTTGTTTGCATCAGCTACGCAGATACGCTGCTCCCTACTGAGCACTTGGCTCTGATGGACGTTAAAGCATTAACAACCTGGTCACAGGAAATGACAGACAGCAAGCTAGCCATTGTGATCATCGACAACGACAAATTCATGATCGATACTATGACAGGCAGCCAGAGAGCTATGAAAAAAGCAGATGAAGAGCCTGCTGCGAGGATCATTAAGAAGAGGGAAATCTCTGCACAGCTGAAGGTAATGTCTGAAGAGGTTTCCGGTTCCTCTGGCAGCAAGAGTGAGGTACCACAGCTTGTCCCATGATAGATCCACCAGTAAACAGCACAGCTCGGCAGCGTGCTCGTTCAGTGATACATGCATGCACTGTCTCACCCAGACAAGACCACCCCTCATGAGCAATTGGTTCCAGCATACAGTATTGCCCAGTCCTGCACCATCCACCACCCAACAAGAGCAAGCCATACTACCTAGGGCTATATTGGTAGGGCTTATATTATGCATGATATCATTTGCGAAAGGATTTGACAGTACTGCTGTGGATTCGGAAAGCTGTGTTAGACGCTCCCCATCTTCTGTGAGGGTTGTGTGGCGCTTGAATGAGCGCCATGCTGAGTGTGTGTTGATTCTGAACAGACTACCCCGTGCTCTATTCGGGAACTTCGCGTCCACGCAATGCATATGCACCATACACATTTACTTTTGTCGTGGAGAGGCCCACACACAGATGAACGCAGGAGCTTGGATGCCAACAGTCTCTCTGTCTCATCATCACTTTGAGAACTTGGTGGTTGACTTGGACACTAAGCAATGTCAATAAGTGGCCAAGTATAAAAACGGCGTATGGCATATTTTTGAAAAATAGAGGGCGCTGTTGAAAAATGTCAAAGGTCACCAAAGGTCATCCATACAAACATAACACATCATGAATGTAACTCGGGAATGTTGTCAATTTTGCTTTTGCTCTGTCAGGCCTTTTCAAGCTTGTCTGAAGATGAGATTGAGATATAACTTGTGTAAAGTATGTAATGACTTCTAGGCCCATCTTTATATGCAGTTTTCAAGTCCTGACCCGATTTTAGTGTTTGTTTGTAAACTCCCCCATTTACCTTGACCGATAGTGTCAGAGGACTTTAAACATGGACTTGCCACATTTTAATACATATTCATAAGGCATTTTGCTGTATGTTATGCAAGCGGTGTTAAAGGCTATCGTAGGTGATCTATGCACTAGTCTCATAGAATATGTTTCTTTCTAAATATATCTAAATATCTTTGATACTGCATTCATTCATAATTGTTGATCTTCAGTTGATAGAGTGTAGAGCAACGGACACATAGACCTGAAACAAATATAGACTAAACTTATTTAAATATGTGAATGTGTGTGCCAGAGTGCGGCATTATAGGTGTCATCTCTATAGTAATTCTATAACAATGGAGGATGTGAAGGTTTGTTTCTCATCAGCTACAAGCACTGACCTTTTGGCCTGCAAGATGACCCATGTGCACTTATTTGTATTTTTACTGTCCATAACTCAACTTTCATAACAGGCTATTATGAAGGCTCTATGGCGACTTTGAAAAATTGACCTTTCTGAGCTGAAAATTAGAGGCCATCTTGGGTTTGAAGGTCAAAAATAGGCCAAATCATTATTACTTGTAGATTTACTGTCCATAACTCAACTCTGCAGTCACACAGAGCTTTCATTAGTGGCTATTGTAAAGGCTTTGAAAAATTGACCTTTCAAAGCTGAAAATTGGCAGCCATCTTGGATTTGAAGGTCTAAAATAGGCCAAATCATTATTAATTGTATTGTTACTGTCCATCACTCAACTCAGCATGATTAGAGCTTTAATTCCTCATTTTGATTCAATTAGGCCCATTTAAGTTAATTTATTCCATTATTGCTCATTTCCACCGATACTATAAATTTCGAAGTTAATCAAATGTTTCTTCTTTATTACATTTATGATTGCAGGAGACTTACGACTAAGTGGATACCCAGTTTTGGCTCCGTTTACAGGACTCCTGCAAATATTCTTCAAGGGCCAATGGGCAGTTGTTGGGAAGGACAAATTTGGTTCAAATGACGCAAATGTAGCATGTAATCAACTGTTTGGTGTTGGTAATTATGGCGGTACCAATTATGACGAGGACGAATTTTGGATTCAACATAAGTATCCTGTTCTCGTGGATAATTTCGCATGCACAGGGACAGAACAACGTTTGATAGATTGTGGTTACGAATATCCTCCTGATGAAATCGCTGCCGGATATGACTTACCCGACGACTCGCAGTATCTCACATGCAACGTTGAAGGTATTTCTTATTATGGTTGGCAAGTGATGGATGTATTTGCAACAATAACAAATAAATCCACAAAAAGCAAAAAGCACAATCAAGTATGTTTCCCGTAGGCAGCGCGCATTTTATTTATTGTTGGTGAATTTCGTTTCTGCTACACTCGCTAACGCGGGATGACGAGTTTAGCTATACATGTAGTATCCATTCCGTGATCATTCTTGGCATCTTTGTAGACGTCAAAAATTTGTATTAATTGAAATCGCCGAAATTATTCCATAATAAAGAAACTTTATAAGACCTGATTATAATGAATTTTATGTGGAAATTGTTGAAAACGGAGTTTGTATGCAATAATATGTCGCTGTCAAATGACATCTGAAAGCGACTAGCTTGGCTTTACGTTACAAAGGCTATACTATAAATGGCCAAGTGGTCCAAAAAACGTGTAAGATAAACGTGTAAGGTTACACGTGTAAGATTACATCTTATACGCGTAAGATTGCATCTTATACGTGTAAGAATGAAGCGGGATTTTTAAATTGACGAATCACAGAGTAAGAAATCACAAACAACCAATCATCTAACGCGTAACAAACTTCAACCAATAATAAGTAGATACGTTTTGTGATTTGTAACACCCACGACTTCTTATACATGTAAGATTTGGATTTTAGTGATGGATGATACGTGATATTATTGGCGGCGTACCGAGGATAAGAAAATCGTCACCAAAATGAGGCATTTTCTTAATGTTTGTATAAGTGCTACAATGTCCAGTATTTTATGACGAATCTCTGTCATGAATTGTTCCTACTGCTTGTCCGTCATGGTCACAACCCGATTTATCTCACTTTTTGGCTACTTTTTCAGTTATCTGGGTCAATTAATACTCATTTAAAAATGTCAAGAGGTGGTGGTAAAATAATCACGTTTGCGAAAACTACCGCGGTGCAGATCGATATCGAGGCTGAGATTATTCGACACTTGTCATACCAGTCAAATCGGAATACCGTCCATCCCTAATAGGCAATTCTTACGCGTATAAGAAATGCTATGGTGAGATTTCATTGGTCGAAGATGAATACGCGTAAGATGATAGGTTGTTTGGGGTTTAAATGTGAATTCTTTATTATCATTCGTCAATTTAAGCATCCCGCTAGATTCTAAGACGTGTAAGATGCGATCTTGGAAAAATTTGCATACAATTGGGGATTGACATGAATAACCCTAGGATATACGCTAAATGGACAATTTCTAGATACTTCGACTGACATTTCACTGTCTTGCTTCCATGGAGAAATTTTCCCGATAGAAGGGCGAAATTTTGAAAAACTTTAAATTGAGTAACGATGACAAGTATGACAAAATTAAAATATTATCCTAAAACATATTGAATCACGTTGGAACTGGAAATATTGAACAAATCAGATTATGAGAAGAATTAATCACTATGCGTACTTCTCAGCAAATGTACGATTGAATGTGATACAAAATGTACAGCTGAATGCAGCCTAAAAGTATCAATGTTGGATGTTGAGCTCAATGTCATCCTGGAGTCTTTTCGTGATTTCTGACATCTATATGAAATTTCCAAGAAGTAATAAATTAAATTGCAATCAACAATGGTCTATACAAGTCAAATATCCCATTATTTAATAACATAATCATCAAATGACTTGAAAAGTAGTTCATTGAAACTGTGATTCGTTGAAACTGTGATTTCTGAAAGAAGTTATTGCCAAAATAACTCATCATGGCGGATTGGTACTAATATACATGTAAATTCGACTAATATAAATGCACGGAGAGTGATCGTTCACGAATGAATATTTGTTTTGAACATTTCAGAGGCATTTTATTTTGATAAAGAGGCATTCATACTTGGACCTTCTCAGGACTCCGGTGTACTTCTCCACCGATTTAACATGCTGGCTACAAATCCAGCAATATCATCTGCCGGTTAGTATATATATATATATATATATAAGACTATTATTTAAATATGAAGAACTTAGTTGCAAAAGACCTTACATCCACCTGTGACTGAAATTGGGTTATTGGCATGACATTATGGTGTGGGTAAAAATACACATTTTGGTGGTTGCTTGACCTTCATACTACCTTCCCTTCCGGAGATATCGTATATTTCCCGTTTGGGAAATCTTAGGGAATTTCCCGAAATCTGAACACAAAATGAATATAAAACAGTTTGATTTTTAATTTGTTGATGTATAATAGTAGCCTTGGATGGTCTTTGACCCTTAAAACCAAAAGGAACTGTTTTTGGTTTACTATGTTTAAAAAAATCATTTTAATTGACAAAAGCTTTTGCAGTTCGGAAAGTAATTTTTTTTTTTTTTTTGAAAGCAATTATAAAGTTTAAAAAATAGGGCAAAAAAATGGGTTGACATTTGATTGGTAAAATTTGATTGCAAAGGTGGTTTCTAGAAAATGGGTAAATTCATTTTGCTGCAAAAGACCTTACATCCACAAAAGGCGCGATATAAAAGAAATACTAAAATAAGTACGAAGGCTTGAAAATTGTACCAAACATATTTTTGTAGTTTCTTTTCATCAACACTTTATCCAAAACCAAAATGAATAAAATCGAGTAATAATTGCACCCATCAATTAAAAAAGCTGTTTTTCACAAAAAGTGGATGTAACGACTTTTTTGCAACTAAGCTTTTCATATATACATGTAGTAGATACCTAATACACAACAATGGAAAAGGCAAAGGAACAACTAGGCGTAAGGTATTATTGACCTCGATACATTATGACGCAATACCGCAGTCATCGAGCAAATATAGTAACTACAGAATATTTTTGGACCCTGGTTAATGTATTTTAGGCGGTTTTTGATATTTTTTGGACTTTGATGGCTAAAAATTATGAAAAAAAATGATGTAAATATGCAGCGTAACTCGGTGTATGGTTTGGAATTGGCAAATGCATAACCACCGTTCGAGGCCTTTTCCGTGAACATAATATAGCTCTAGTTCTTCTTCTTATTCAGATATTATGCTACACCGTGTTTCTTTTGAGAACTCTGTACCATCAACCATGACAATAGACTTCGCACAGACTCACAGCAAGAGTGAAGCAATCATTGACATCCCTCCTTGTTCGGACAGTGAGTCTGACAATCCTGCTATTTGGGAGTTGACTGTCACACAATCATCTAATCCTGACGCTCTATTACAACCGAACCCATCGTTCGTTTACGTTTTCTGTAACAACATTCGACGCGGTATGATATTCTTTCCTTTTCCTTTTTCTACGATTGTAGCCTATTCACCTTTTCGGTAAATCCCAAAAGCCTTTGCGGGTAGACCTGAGATGTCGTCATATAACGCCACGCTGATGTACACGTCGATTAACGAACATTGTTACTACGCATTTGAAAGCCGCGAAGTGCGCAGTAGCGATGTGCGCATCGGGGTGATGACATCAGTAGATCTAATCGCAAAAGATAATGGGATTAATCGAAAAGGCGAATTCATAATTATATAATTTGCCCAAGATGGCGTTGTCATGTTTGGTTCTTTACGGAATCGAAACGCCGTGACCCACCCTCGCTCACATAACAGCCTACCCCGCACACGCCCATCCCCCCCCCGTAACCCATCGCAACACACTTTACCGATATGCAACGCCTACATGTATCCTAAGAATGTGGAAGATGCCAAAGTCCGCAATGTTGCGAGTTAATTACAAAACATATTTCTCCTTCAAGTCCTTTAAGTGTACTAACACTTCCATTTGAAGCCGACGAATAATGACTAGAATAAAATCTTCTGTATGCAAAAGTATGGTAACTAATATTTGGAAACTTGGGATATATGAACTAGTGATATGATATGAACTTGGGGCCAGCGATTTTAAGTGTTCGTTTCTTAAAAAGAAAGAAAAGAAAACAAAACACACACGTTTTCCATTCTCCGCCGCCATTGTATTTTCCTACTACTATACAATGTTTCCCTGATTATGCTGCAAATATTAATTTTCTTCGATCTTTCGTCAATCTTTTGTCAAAGCGGACAAATAATACGACAAATGAGGTAGAATCAAATAGTACCGTCTGCATTTGCGTGTCGTTTATGGAGGCCAGCTTAATGACCTCCTGCTTATTTTTGCTATGCGCCCACACAACGTCGATTCAAAGTATACTGCGCCAATAAAGTAACCTCACACTTGGAAAAATAATCACAATTTCCAAACTGAACAATATTGGGGAAAATTTGTTTTTTTAATAGACGCACTATCTAATCCTGCACATTATGACACCATATTGAATCTATTGTGAATTCAAGAAGCAAAGTTACAAGCGTTTGATTAGACGAAGGTCCAGTTTTAAAAGTGACAAACTGGCCTATACAAAACTCCACAGACTAGACATCTGGTTTGAGAGTGGTGAATGGCTTATTTATGCGTTTGGCTTTAATTTAAAACAAAAGGAACAATAGAAACTGAAACAAAAGAACTGACAAATAAAAAAAAAGTTATGAAAAGTACAGAGAAGTAAAAACTGAAATAAAAACTGCTTTTAATAACGCTTCATTGAAGAAACTGTGTTGTTTCTTTGTTGGAACTGGACCTTCGCCTTGTATAGGCCATTTTGTCACTTTTAAAACTGGACCTTCGTCTATTCAATTGCTTGTAACTTTACTTCTTGAGGTCACATTGGATTCAACGTGGTGTCATAATGTGCAGGATTAGATAGTACATCTATTAAATAAACAAATTTACTCCAATATTGTTCAGTTTTGAAATTGTGATTATTTTTCCAAGTGTAAGGATACTTTATTGGCGCAGTATTATATTGTTGTTTGCGTTCTGCGTAAACTCAAGCTAAACACTGCATGAAACGCAAATTGTTTGTTCGATTTTGGGGTAAGTGGCCTTCATGAGCGGCAAACCAAGAGTGCGGACTTACCATAGCGCTACGGTATGGTGCAATTTTGAGGCTAGGCGGTAATCTTTAGGTTTAATATATTTGACTGCGACAAATTATAGCTGCGTTTATCGTAAAGTAAAATTTTAATTTGTGTATTCATCGGACAAGAGCATTAGACAATAGTACCAGTTAGAATACTGCCGCAGCAGATGAAGGTAATTATGGTGAAAGAATCGGGATATTTTGAGATGCTTTTAGATACTATATTGCAATAAAGGATACAAACAAAATGAATAACAAATATTTTGTTCCGTCTTAGCTATTTACAAGATAGAACAAGCCGCTTATCGTGTGGCAGAGACGACTCGAGAACTCCTAGTAACTGTAGTTAGATCAGGTGATGCTATTGATGGCCCTGGTTATGTAGGTAAGTTGTTGCTACCTATGTGTTTGTTACTTTCTCATTTTCTTCTTGTAATAACCGAGTATAGAAAATAAATGAGTCGATTGAAATAATTATACACTTAAAACATGAGTGAATCCGACTCAAATTGTGTTATGGCTATTCATGAGGTCGCTCATGGCTAATTAAATATCTGCATATTCATAATTTTTTGGAAATTATTCGTCAATTGATAATCAATACATTAATAATCGATAGATAAATCAATCAACCAATAATCAATCGATAATTATCAATCAATAATCGACTGATGAATCAATCAATTTATCAATAATCAATCGACAAATCACAGTAAACACGCATTCAGCTTAATTGGTGCTCCCGAAAGGTTTCATCGATAATCTAAGCTCTCGACAGCCAAATATGCAGGGAAATAAGCAAATGAACAGTGAAATGACGCGCTTTTTTACAATAAATATAAAAAATGTTGGTGTATTTTTTTCATGAAAAGAAATTTGATATTTTTTATAACCAACAGCCAATGGTTTAGTGATCAAGTGAAATCACTGTACTTTGTAATTTGTGGAAACATCAACATATTTAAGGTATTTGTTTACACACCAGAAATGACCCCTAAATGACCTTTGACCATAATGCTGTGTACATCCCTTAGACACTGGTTATAGATGATGAATGCGTGCAAGTGACGTCATTGTGTTATGTAGTTTGAGCCCAAATGAAAAGTACCATATATTTACGATGTAATAACAAGTCATGTGTGAACATACCGTTACTCTGCTGTTTTTTTCTGGCTAAAAAAATGTTGAACTTTTTTGGTTTTTGACCAGAAGTGACCCCTTAATGGCATTTTTGGTTTCTAACCGGAAGTGGCCCCTAATGACCTTTGACCCCAAATGAAAAAATACAATATATTTACTATGTCACGGCTGTTCGTCCATAGAAACTAGGTTTCTACGCACGCACTAGTCAGCGGTGTTTTGCCGCGCAATTCGAAATCAAAAAATGAAATTCTCAGAGATGGCGGGAATTTCATCTGGGTCTAAAAAAAATGTTTTTGTGTCTTTACCGCTGATTCTTTTGATAAAATAATTCACAAATCCATGTACAAATTGGAAAATAATGAATTTAAAGCTAAAATCTAAAATAATTTTGAAATTATCTGTGATTTCCTACAACGTATTTTTCTTAATTTTTTAATGTTTTGGGGTAAAAATACCACAATTTAACTTGAAAAAAGTACATTTTTGAGTAAAATGCTGCTATATAGGTTATGTTTATTAAAAAAAAACATCCATTGGTTTTTCAAAATCCATTTATATATCAAATGCAAGATTATCAGATTTTTTTTAAGGAAGTGTCAAAAATCCGTGATTTTCATCCATGAATTATCACACATTTTTGGTCATAGATCCTATACTTGTACGCAGACTACTATAAATATCCTATCGCAAAGAATTACCATCGAAAATATTGTCATGAAAAATTAATAGTAGGCCTACGCCTACATTTCAGTCAAATATACCCGGTAATGATTTTAATATTAAAGGGGTCTAAAACATCGCTCACGTCAATGCCCGGCCCCGACCACTGCAGATGATGCTCGCGCGGTCGCAGATGATAGGCCTACTTTCAGGCAAAAAAATTATAACAATAAGGCTATAATAATAATAATAATAATAATAATAATAATAATAATAATAATAATAATAATAATAATAAATGTAATAACAATAGGAATTTCAATTACATACCGGTACAACAATAACAATAATAACGATGATGATAATAATTAATAAACAATTATTCCCCGTTTTCTAATTTTTTGTTTTCTACTTATCTGCTTAGGCCTATTAGTATATAGGAACGAAGTGCTATTGTTTTTGAAACAATAATATTTCAACAAAATCAATAGAAAATAAAAGTCAATTATTTATTTTTAAATAACCCAAGTTCTTGAAGAGTAAATATTTCCCGTTTTTTCCACGCCTTGCTTAAAATGACTCGACTAAACTTGATGAAATTGTATATACTAGGCCTTGGGCCTAAAGTATACTTATGATGATAAACAAATAAAACAGATATAATAAAAAGAAAAAGAAGGAAACGACATGCAGCATAACTTCCCCCACCTTGAATAACCATTAGGCCTACTTAAAAGCATTAATGTCTATGCTAAAAGTCACCTCAACCCGGGGAGGGAAGGATGGTACTAGCTCTAAAAAGGGGGATGCCTTTAGTAAGTTGACCCATATACATGTACACATATCTATTAGGCCTGTGCAAGTATTGCATAAAATAAACTCCAAAAATATGGACCAGCCATAGTTGGCTTAAAATAGGCCTAATTAATGACCCATGCATTCTCATTGGATTTGTACGAACAAACCACAAGCATCCACATAGTAACATCATAAAAAATAATAGTAAGAGGTGAAAAATGCAACACAACCGGCGGCATATAGGGCCTATGTAGGCCTATACCTACCCTTTTTCTACCCCTACCCCGGCACCTCAAGTGCTCATGCAAACAAAAGTCTACTATTGGCCTAGAGAGGCCTAAAGAGCAAAACGACAGTTGACTCATCATATAAATAGGCCTAGCCTATTGAATTTTCTCATTCTTTTAAAAAAAAGTATAGGCCTCGACCTAAACGAGCGGGGAGGGCAAATTTCGCAAGCAGCGATAACATCTGCAACGGGCGGGTTGGGTGAAAGGTTTTTATCATCTACTATGTTTTCAATGATTTTTTTGTAATGAAGAATGTAAAAACGGAATAAAGTAAAATACAGGCATGAGACTGCACAAAAACTGAAAATGCGCGTGAAATTGGGAAAAAGTACCAAAAAACAGGCTGAAATTAAATGAAGTTGCGCGCCGAAAGTTTGACTAAAAAAACCTGAATTCAGTTTTAAAACTGAAAATTCTCATGCCTGAAAATATACACATTATTATGATGTACAAAAAAGAACCTATTGCGGTCGGTAAACATATGGTAAAGGTCTCACTCCAGAGCTGCAAACTGAAATGCGCATCATGATGCGCACAAATTTGTCTTTTTATCATGATGTTTATCATGTTTATTGGGGTTGGTACAATCATATAAAGTCAATCTTGGTTTGAAACAAGGCCAAAGGCAAAATGTATTCTTACATAACACATTTTAGTCAATTTTGTCCCAGGCAGGGCCTAACATGTAGAACCAGGGGAAAACTTACATAAAAGTGAAATTCAAAGCCGGATGATCACTATTCAATATTAGGCCTATGGTTAATCTTTCAGGTCCTATACACTGTAAAAACAGTGTTTAGAAAGTGGTGGCAAGAATGTGTTTAGAAACGTTATGTTTGGCCTATGGATGTCAGATGTTTAGAAATTAAACACCATCACTGACCATGTTGAGAAATTTGACACATGATGTTTAGCTTTTTTAAAAACATGTTTACAAAGTGGTGGCAAAATTGTGTTTAGAAAAGTGTTTAATCGCTAAACACTGTTTTTACAGTGTATAGGGTCTAGTGAGAATAAAATACGTTTAACGTGCTAGCCCCGGAAACTTTGCATTGTGTGAGCCGTTATCCCATACCAGCCTGTACAAAGCCACCGTATTGGCTCATATCGCGAGCATGGCCTGATTTTGTGGTCATCTGGTAAGCCTATATGAGGCCTTTGTAAGGTAAATTTTGGGTTTTCTCATATTTTGTCCGCCAAAAAGAATATTGTCCATAATAGGCCCTATAAGGCCTAATTTAAATTTTACCTCAGTCATCATGTCAGTGGCTAAATTTGTGAATTTATTTCAGATTTAACACGGAATATATTTGGGCCTGACGCTTAGGCCTATAATGCAGGTGTTCAAAATTTCGAAAATGGTTAGCATGGTTAGCGATGTGAGCTCATCATTAAAAAAAAAATAGGCCGATTTCAGACTATTATTATATAGGTGGAACACTACCGGTAGGCCTACTCTAATTTCTATTCTTCATATTTATACTATCTTCCTCTTTTCCTGCTCTTCTCATTTCCTGTTATATATATATTTCTTCCTTCTCTTTTCCTTTTCCAGGTTCCCGTTTCGCTTCCAATTATCTTCCCATAACTCGACGGATAAATTGCTCAAGCGCCTGCATGCATGACTAAGCCTACAGGAAGTTTTGGATGAGAAAACGAACATTTTCATGAGAAACGCGGCCAAAATGAAAAGAATGTAAATTTTTCTCATGTTTTTTTGGATGAGAAAAAAGTAATGTTTGTGGTTAGCTCAATTTACTGGGGACTAGCAAATCTCACTAGTTTCAATGAGAAAATAATGATTGACACACACTGACACTACGATGAATAAATTAAGATCTCTACCAACAGCAATTTTTTTAAATACCATGCATTTTGGCCGTTTCTCCGTTATAGGCTTACAGAAATATGTTTCTGCTGAATTGTATATAGGCCTAATGATAGTGTTTTTTTTTTGTTTTTTTGTTTTTTTTAAATGCATATACTGGCTTTTTATTGCTTTTACAGAGCATTAGGTATGTTAAACGGAGAAACGCGGCCAAAATGAAAAGAATGTAAATTTTTCTCATGTTTTTTTGGATGAGAAAAAAGTAATGTTTGTGGTTAGCTCAATTTACTGGGGACTAGCAAATCTCACTAGTTTCAATGAGAAAATAATGATTGACACACACTGACACTACGATGAATAAATTAAGATCTCTACCAACAGCAATTTTTTTAAATACCATGCATTTTGGCCGTTTCTCCGTTATAGGCTTACAGAAATATGTTTCTGCTGAATTGTATATAGGCCTAATGATAGTGTTTTTTTTTTGTTTTTTTGTTTTTTTTAAATGCATATACTGGCTTTTTATTGCTTTTACAGAGCATTAGGTATGTTAAACGGAGAAACAATATTTTTTTATAAATAGCGACAGCGGGCCTATAAATTTTTTGACGTCCGTAAAAAACGGAACTTTTAATACCATGCATTGCATGAGCCTAAAACGTTGTGACGGGTCGGGGGGGGGCTAAAATCCAGTAGCATTTTTGATATTAAGATTTTTAGAAGTATAACTTGAGATGTAATATTCTGTATGGATAGGCCTGGGGCCTATAGGTACTCCTTTAGCCTACAAGGATTTGTAGGCAACTTTTTAATTGTAATAAATCCCTTCCCTATCATGATATTTGCACACTTAGGCCCTAATTGCCTTTATTTTAAAGAAAACATGGGTAAAATATAACGTTTAAAAACGTTTTTATTCAATTTTTCTCACTGGTTAATTCGTGGCTGGCCTACTCTTATTAAATTTCTAACTTCTGTGAAACCTATGACCACCACATCCACGTGATCCGTGGGTGACCATCTTAGCCTGTTATTTGAAAATTGAATGCGCGCAAGCGCGATGAAGTTTTTACATGCGTTTTTTAGTACAAGTTGAGAAGGCTGTAATTCGGATGACATAAATCTTGCACAAGTAATTTCAACGGAATAAATTATGTCAATCGGTATATATGTATTCTGTAATATTGAAATTAACTATATCTTTCACAATTTATTGAAAATAAATGAGTGTTTTAGCGCAATCGGAGGTATGTGCAGATTTGAGTAAAAATCGTTCATGTTGTACTTGCACATTTTGAGTAGCCTTTACGCAAAATTATTCAAGCTAAAACGAATGAAAATATATTGTATGATGAATTTGTAATCTCCTTTTAGAGTTACTACCTTTAGTTTGTCTGTAACTGTAAAAAAACTTGTTTTATAAGAGTTTTTGTGTTAGTGTACTTAGCGCATCTGAGCGCCTACATTTACGATGCGATCTTTTACCTCTTAAACGACTGCGTAAAAAGACTACGCGCGATAAACCTAGTTTCTACTTTCGCGTTGAAACGAACAGCCGTGATGTAATAGCAAGTCATGTGTAAACATATCATTGCTCTGCTATGTTTTACGGGCTAATAAAAAACATATATTTACTATGTAATAGCAAGTCTTGTGTAAACATATCATTGCTCTGCTATGTTTAACTGGCTACTAAAAACACCATATATTTACTATGTAATAGCAAGGCATGTGTAAACATATCATTGCTCTGCTATGTTTTACTGGCTAATAAAAAAACATGTATTTACGATGTAATAATAAGTCATGTGTGAACATACCGTTACTCTGCTATGTTTTTCTGGCTAAAAAAATGTTGAACGTTTCTGGTTATTGACTGGAATAGACCCCTTAATGACCTTTGATCCCAATTCTGTGTATAAATTTAAGACACTGGCTATAGATGATGCATGTGTGCAAGTGCCGTCACGGTGTAATGTAATATGTGGAAGAAGAAGCATTTGTAGTGAAAATCAAAATGTTTGGTTTCTAACCGGAAGTGGCCCCTTAATGACCTTTGACCCCAATTTAAAAAATACCATATATTCACTATATAATAGCAAGTCATGTGTGAACATACCATTACTCTGCGCTATGATTTTTCTGGGTAATAAAAATATTGAACGTTTTTGGTTTTTGACCGGAAGTGACCCCTTAAGAACTTTGATCCCAATTCTGTGTATTACTTTTAGACACTGGCTATAGATGATGCAAGTGTGCAAGTGCCGTCACGGTGCCATGTGGAAGAAGTAACATTTTTAGTGAAAATCCACGTTTTGTGTCCCCATCTGTGGCCCCACCCAATAGTCCTAGTGACAAAGTATGGTCAACATGGCTGAAAGCATGTGGCTACGATGACTGATCATAATGTTGACAGGAGAAAGAAAGGAAGAAAGAAGAACTAGATCTAGCTATAGATTTAATCCTAGCCGTAGCCGTTAAGCAGAAATGACGCCTAAATGACCTTTGACAAAATGACCCTTAAACTTTGACCTAAATATGTTTACGTTAAAAAGTGAGCTGTTGTAAACTGCTTATCCACACCCTGGAATTATGGAAACTTTCGGGCTTCATAACTGCTAAATTATTAGTCTAAAGAATATAAAAGTATACATTTCTAGACTGGAAATGACTTGCTGAATTCATCTGTGAGGTCTATTTGGGCCAAAATGCTCATTTTGGAGAAAATCCCAAAAAACGGGTTTTTTGGCCCACATTTTTTCGTGCAACGTAACAAAAAAATTGTTAGGCCAAAAAATTGTTTTTATTAATTTTTAAAAACTAGATAAAAATATCTAGGGACTGTTTTTTTATTTTTTTGAATTTTGACCAACTTTGAGAAATTTGCACCAAAATGGTCAAAAATGCAAAATTTTCAAAAAATCATAAAAAGTCTGATTTTCGCCCAAATTTCAAATATTTTTGGTGAAGATGTCCCAAATACCTGTAAATAGTGATCTCCCATAAATGTGAAATTGTTCTTAGTTAGTACATGATTCATGAGAGTCTTCAGATCATCAATTGGGGGACTGGTGTGGCCACTTCTAGACAGCGCTTCACAGGTAGCTGAAATTCCTTCACTGAATGGGATGTTAGTATACAAGGATGACACATCACAAGTGCCAATGATGGCAGTGCTGGGGATCTGGTCCTTGATAGCTTCAAGCTTCCTGACAAAGTCCGTGGTGTCGTGTATGTATGACGGAGTCTGAGAAACAAGGGGTTTAATGAAGTGATCAACATAGAGGGATATGTTCTCAGTGGGGGAACCATTACCGGATACAATGGGTCGACTAGGATTCCCAGGCTTGTGGATCTTGGGGAGGAGATAAAATCGAGCAGCTTTAGAATGTGTAGGATCCAGTTGCCATCCCCAACATTGTAAAAGTGGTATAGCATACAGTCAAGCTCTCCGCCTCCGCCGCATTTGTACTAATGATTCTGACTTCTCACAGCATGCCAGGGACCTCAAGAAGAACCTTACATCTAGGGGACACAGCGCACTCAAAGTGCAGCAGGCCATCAACAAGGTCTCTTCCCAGGTCAGATGTACTGAAGCAGAAGCCCAGAAGCCAGGACACCAATACCAGAGTCCCTCTTGTGGTCACTTTTCATCATAACCTCCCTCCTCTCCGCAGCATCACTAATGACAATCACCATATACTTCAAACATCAGATCGGCTACAACGAGCAGTTCCCGACAGCCCCACCCTGGCCTACAGACGTCCTCGCAATCTTAGAGATCTTCTTGTGAGAGCTTTCTGATACTATTCCTCCCACACAACAGGGTACGTTCACATGTGATTCCAACATGTGTGTTGTCTGCAAGGACCATATCCAAGAAGGGGATTCTGCCCCCAGTAATTCCAACATTTCCTCCCACAGGATCAGGGGCAACATCACCTGCACCACATCTAATGTAGTATATCTCATTTATTGCAGAGTTTGTGGTATACAGTGTCCACTGTCAAAACCAAGAAGCTTGACACCCCTGTTGGTAATCACTTTAACCTCCCCAACCACTCCATCTCCGACATGATCCTACAGGGCATTGAGTCTTTAGGTAACCGCCCCGACACCGTCAGTGCCAGCAGGGAGAAATTCTGGATGAAGCGCCTTTGTACCATCCAGCCACACGGTCTCACACGGTTGTTTGATGTATATAGAATTGGCTTCATTATTAACTAAATGCTAACTATTGATGGCGCTATTTATCCTAAATCATATTTCTTTATTTGCAAGGGGTAGGTGATTAATACTGCCATTAAAACAGCTGGAATAGGTGAAACCGGCAACAAGGCAATTTTATAAACATATTTTATCAAACAATAAAAGGAATTAATTGTATTAAAAGCTTGAAAGGGTAATTTCTAGTTACCAAATAGCGCCACCAATTTTATCATTAATAGATACATTTTATATCCGAAAAAGCTTTAAAAAATGCTATAAAAGTGAATAATTTTGTAAAAGAGGGGAAATTAAAGTTGAGAATGACTCAAAAGCATCAGTATACATTAACATGATATCACATTTAGCTTCTTAAGGCAAAAATGTGGTTGTACATGATGTTTTGTTTGAAAAACTAATAAATGATCCCGTCAAACAACCGTGCTCAACATCAAAGAGGGAAACTACTAACTTGTTCTTCATCATCATAATATTTTGCCCCCATATTTTTTTTTTCCAATTATTTTTTATATATTTTTCCTCCACTTTATTATTTTAGTTTTTATTTACTATTTACATCTATCATTTTGTTATATGTTCATGTAGTTGCCATTCATTTTCATATTTCTATTCAGCCCATTGTCATCTTTCATATCCTTATCCCTATTTCTTCCATTCATGACATCCCACTTCCTGCCCCTATTGATGTTTCCCAAATAACCATTATGTCTTCTATTGTCTTGCTAATTTCCTTTTCCTTTATGTCCATGTCCCTATATATGCATGTTTGTGTGTTGTCTTGTCACTCTGCCTTTGATAAAGATCCTGCTAGGATCGAAAGCTCAAACTAAATATTTTTAACATGTTTAGAATGTTGTAAGGATCATTCCTGTTGAATTTGAGCTCGATCAAAAAAATGATGATATTTGACCTTTGACCCCTAAACTTTGATATTTGGGGTCATAAATATTTTATGATGTTTAGAATGTCGTAAAGATCGTTCCTGTTGAATTTGAGCTCGATTGGCCTAATTTTAAAATTTGACCTTTGACCCCTAAACTTAGACCTTTGGGGTCACAAATATATTTAGCATGTGTAGGATGTCTGGATCATTTCTGAGCAAGTGGCATCAACATACTATGTTACATGTAGCAGATATGAATTTGACCCCTTAATGACCTTTGTCCCCAAACCGGAGAAAACTTTTATGCACCTGTTATAGGTCAATACATGTGTGTAAGTACCAACTTTGTACTACTTAATTTGTGTGAGAAGTAGCATTTTAAAGGTATTTCATAAATGACCTTTGATCCCAAATCGGAAAGAAACTTTTGTGTACCATGTAAGGTCAATGCATGTGTGCAAGTCCCAACTCTGAGCCATGAAATTTGTGGAAAGAGTAGCATTTTAAGCTGAAATCACCTTTTTGACCCATGTGACCCTTGCGTGACCTTTGACTCGGATCTGGTCACGTATCATATTTAATTATTCTATTCAAGGTTTATTATAACAATGCATATGGGCTATGGCAGCCAAAAGGCTGAATTACATACATGCAACAAATAAATTGGCAACAACAAAACACTAAATATATAATACATCAGCATGACATCCAAAACGAAATCACATACAAACTATATATAACTGCAAACAAGCTAGCAAGAAAGTATTGACCTGCTCCTGAAGCATCCTTGTTCCACAGCTGAACCATGTATGGGATGGGACTACGCGCGTACCTTTGAGTGCGCACCTTGGGTAAAGACAGGTGGTTAGCGTTTCGCAGGTTCCTACCAGTCTCCTTCCTGTAACGTGGAAGCCAGCTACGAAAGTCAGGATGCTCCAGGAGTTTGTTGGCAAACTTAAGACAGATTTGATCGCGACGTGATCTTAGCTCAATTAGCAACGTTCTAGAGCATCTTGATAAGATGTGTATTTGTAGCCCAGCATGATTTTGCATGCCCGTTTTTGGACGCGCTCCAGGGCGTAATGCTGCTGCTCGGTCAAACCTGGATGCCATGCTGGAACAGCGTACTCAACAAGCGGTCTTATAAAGCCTATGTAGATGGATTTAAGGTCATCCAGATCTAGACCGAACCGCTTCATGTTATATCTTGGACAGTGGTGCTTGTGACCAAGTTTGATATAAAATTGGATTGATTGAGCCCATATTTATTGGTCGAGCTATGAGTTTTAAGATATTGGATTTTAAAACTCATAGCGAGGCCAATAAATATTGGGCGTAAAGCATCCAATTTTATCATTATTATGTTATGGATCCAATATTTTTACACACTTGGATTCATGAAAACATAATAATGGTCATTATTATGTTTTCATGAATCCAAGTGAAAATATTGGATCCAAAACATAGTAATGATAAAATTGATGCTTTACGCCCAATATTTATTGGTCTCGCTATGAGTTTTAAAATATTGGACGAGACGTAACAATATTTTAAAACTCATAGCACGACCAATAAATATGGGCTCAATCGATCCAATTTTATATCAAAATCGGCCTGAGCATAAAGGAGCAGTGGACGTGTTGCCAGAAGAAAGAAAGAAAGAAACTAGGTAAAAAAAGAAACTGTTAGATTTCAAGACCTAGTCACGGCTAGGTAATGCACAGCGCCGATGGCGGATGTGCAAATAAGAACGCGGAAAACAGGCTAGGATGCACAGCGCCGATGGTGGCTGTGCAAGAAGAAAGAACCTGTAAGATAAAAGACACAGCCGGCCGAAGGTGACAGTGCAATGAAAAAAAGAAGAATAACATGGTAAAAAGAATGCACGTCGCCTGAAGGCGGCAGTGCAAAGAAAGAACTAGATCTAGCAAAAGATATGAACCTAGCCGTTAAGTATAAATGACCCATAAGTGACCTTTGACGAAACGACCCTAAAACTTTGACCTTTAGGGTTATAAATATTTCAACATACTGAAAATGTCGTAAGGATCATTCCTGTTGAATTTGAGCTCGATTGGACTAATTTTTTTAATTTTACCTTTGACCCCTAAACTTTGACCTTAGGGGTCAGAAATATATTTAATATGTTCAGGATGTCATAAGGATCATTTCTGTGTAAGTGGCATCAACATATTATGTTACATGTAGCAGATATGAATTTTTGAAGATTTATAGATTTTAATCGGAAATGACTCCTTAATGACCTTTGACCCCAATTCTGTGAACACCGTATAGACACTGGATATAGCCAATGCATATGTGCAAGTGAAGTCATCGTGCTATGTAATCTGTGGCAGAAGAATCACAAATATCATTAAATGCATTTTTCTTGGTCACAATGGTTAATACTATCGAGTTTGAGCCCAATCCAAGCATGTCGGTGAAATAATCTTTGACCTTTATAACGTGACCCCTGGGTCACGGATGGGGTCAACTGTATCTGTATTGTGTTTAGGATGTCACAAGGATTACCCCTGATGAATTTTAGCTCAATCGGAGCTTGTTTGTAGATTTTAACCTTTGACCTTGAACTTTGACCTATGGGGTCGAGACTATCATAGCCGTCCCCGGTCACTAATGTTGTATTACTCTAGTAATAACGGGCCCAATAGGCTGAGATATAGCCAATTTGGCAACATTTTAAATATTTTATCGAGTGCCAGAAATGACCTTAGATGACCCCGCCCCTTATCTGTGCACAGCCTATAGACACAGAATAAAGTTAAGTCACATGACTTAACCATGTCATCATCGCATGTCATTTGTGGAAGGAGTAGCGTTTTTGTGAAATCAACATTTTTGGCCATAAGGTCAAGACAAAAGACAGGCAAAGTGTACCAACCTTTTTTCCTGGGTTGTAGATCTAAACCTATAATGGGCCTACTTTGATGTTGGTCAGGCGCGTTGAGGTGATGTGAACAAATGATTTTGCAAGATCGACAAAATATGTGCGCATTCCATCACCCCACTGCACCGCGCCCTTCATCAGCACCAATAGAGATTCGCCATGGGTACAGGCGTATATCGTAGGGGATGGGGATAAATCCCCTCCCCCAATATATTGATAGGGGGATGGTCCATACAATCAGCACCCTCATGTTGATACCTGTATGTGGGTTTCTGACCAAATTAACCTCATATTTGGCCATATAAACCTGAACATTTGTGCGCGCTTAAGGCATCGCGCGAATTTAATCCACTGTTGTATCAGACTTTACCAGTTTTTAGCTTCAATATGGTAAATTTTTCGCTCGCTTTGCGCGCAGTTGTAGGACGAACTGACCTTGTCACCAAAATGTGCTGAAATATTTACAACCCCATCCCCCATAGGGTATGGTGGTAAGTCAGTCCCTTCCCCTGCTCAGAAATGCTGTGACAATATTGACGATTTGCATCTTCCTTTGGGTTTATTTTAGACCCAAAATTACGCCAATTTTGCAACATTTAACGTTAACACGATCACGAATCTCACAAAATGAGAGTTAGAATTTCATCTATTCTATTATGTAAATTATAAATATGAGTGCTAGGGCAACTCTCCTGATGCCTGGAATAAGCACAGTGCCGGATTTACCATTTGGTCAGATTGGCCCGGGCCCAGGGCCTCCAAAAATTGCCCTGTGCATCTCCCTTTTAAACCGGAAAATACCATTTTTTGGGCCAAAATAGGATAAGATTCTACAATTTATCGCGCTTCGCGCGCACTGGCTTCTTGTATAGTAAAGTTCACTTTCACTTTGGCCTAAAATGTGCGCGCTTTCGCGCGCAAATGTCCCGGCAAAATCTTCCACCAAAATAAAAACTTAGTTACTTGAGTGCCTCCAATTTTGGACTGGCCCCGGCCCCGGCCCACACAAAGGTAAATGAATAAGCATAAAACTCATGATCATGATCTGGATCAAAATACAGGGACTAAATAAACCAAAAGTTGTAGAAGGCCTTTTATGACGATTTTGTCCTCAATTGTGTTCAATTTAGCATTTAAATAACAATTTTTTCGCGCGTTCACGCGAATTTGTCTCTGTAATATTCTTTAAGTAGCAGATCAGTGGGACGATTGGGAAATTTTGTCCCCTGGCTCGGTGACTCCGGTACATCCCCCTTTGAATTTTAGCATTAAAATAGCAAATTTTCGCGAGCTACGCGCGCACTTTATCAAAATTTCAAGCAATTTTCCCCGGTAAAGGAATTCTGGGGACAGCTTAGAAACATTTGAGTTACAGTGTGGGGAGGGGTGTCTTCTATCCGAAGAGCCATGGGTGCCAATCATACGAAGTTGCGCAGGGGCCTGCGAAAAGGAAATCCGGCCATATACCAGCAAAATTTATTTGTCGACACCTCCCTGGGACAATGGACTAGCGACGCCCTGATTAGAACAAAATCTTCTTCACCCATACAGAAATATCAACGATGGATGTTACGGAAGCTGAAGAAAGTAAGGATTATACCGGCATTTCTTCTCTACCAGTTGTATTCGGTAACGGGCAGACGACAGCGGAAATCTCGATTGAGCTTATTGGGTGAGTGTCAAAAAGTTTTGTTTCGCTTAGGGTACTATAACAGTTTGTATGATTTTATCACATATTTTATGATATATGATTTTAAAACATAACATCATGAGACAGTTGAAAAAAACTTTTCTTAAACATGATAGAGATACAATCGGTAATATTGTTTTCAACAATTTTAATACCTTGAATAATAGTGTTTTTGATATAAAAGCAGTATATTCGGGCAAAATTTTATCACATTTTTC
Source organism: Amphiura filiformis (assembly GCF_039555335.1). Lineage (NCBI taxonomy): Eukaryota > Metazoa > Echinodermata > Ophiuroidea > Amphilepidida > Amphiuridae > Amphiura > Amphiura filiformis. Next base: position 8,971,136 of record NC_092645.1, read on the forward strand.
ATTTTTAACAGTTCTAGACCATGTTTCGCTTATAACAAATATATCAAAACTTTTGCAAAAGTTCACAAAATCATTATCTTCGAGTTTAGACTCTGACAAACCATTTATATTCCATACCATAAACGAAATGAAAGTGTTCAAAAATGTTAAATGTTCATTTATCTCATTTTGTTGGCGGTGGGACCGGCCGTATCCCTATTTACTTTCAATTCCATTTGTTGCATCATTGACAATGTAGGTCTTCTTACTGTTATCTTTACCGGTAACTACTAATTTACGATACCGTAAGTCCGATCTTTTGATAGCTGGATCCTTGTCAAGTTGAAGTTCCTTTTTCTTGTCCAATAGGCGTCTTCTTATTTGTCTTGTGCCTGCCGAGTAATCTTCACGGATGTAATAATTGGCGTCTTTCAGCTTATTGGCTGCACCTAGAACGCGTTGTTTATCTTTAAAGCGCGAGAATTGAACAATTATAAGTACGGAACCCTCTGTCTTGGGGCCATTTGATATTCGATGCACGCGTTCTAATCCTTCACCTATGTTAGTTTTTAAGTTATTGTTGACGAAGTGACGCACTTTCAGTTCGGATTCATCCCAGGACTCATTTGCCTCTCCTCAATGCCACAAAGAGAAGATTGTTTCTTCGAGATCTATCTTCCGATTCATCCAGTCTGGCGTTTACAGCTTTTAGGTCATTTTCCATAGCGCGACATCTTACTTTCGTTTCATTCAGCTCAGTTTCTAGTTCAACTATCCTTTTCACTTGGTAAGTATTTGATTTGGTGTTTTTATCAACTTTAACAACAGCGCTCTCAACATTTTCAAGTCTATTTCCAAAATTTGTCAGTTTATCATCAACAGAGTTCTTCCATTCTAGCAAATTGTTAAGCATGGTAATTACCTTGTTAAATTGTCCCTTGGTTGCTGGTTCCTGACTTTCTATATCCATTTGTATAGGCTGATCAGGTCCAGGGTTGCTTTCAACGTCATTTGCCAGTGCTAACATCCTTGGTATATGGTTGATATATTGAAAATGTATGTTGAACATGTAGCTGTCCAGTGAAAAAACTTCCGATGTCGTTATCAAAGGTGTTATTATTATATGATAGTCCATACAAAGCTTCCATAGTCGGTAGAAATTGGTCTCTACAGTACAACGATATTCTATCACCATACCAAGTTTGAAGTTAATCGGTTATTGCGTTGGAGCTGCACAGTGGATTAATGAATATGCTTCCACCCGGACAGCCAAACAAAGAAATCGGCAGACAAACAACGAGGCAACCACTTGAATGATAACATAAGCCACACACACATGTGGGGGTGTGGGGGGTGGGGCGCAAGTTAAAAACAATTTCTGCCCTTTTTTATAACTTTGAAATATACTCTTTCAGATGCAAAAAGAAGTATACTTCTCTATCTTTTGTGCACCTCATTTACCGGGTCGTCAAAGTTTGTAAATTTATAGACAACTTTGATAGACAAGAGGATCTGGCATTATGCAGGGGCCTACAAATGTTTTTTGACTAAATCGTAGATTGTGGCAGATAATCAATACATTTTAAATGGCATGGAAACATCACCATTGGTCCGTGAAAATGGGAAAAAAGGTACCCACGTCCAATAGTAGAGCAACATCCAAGAGTCTGGGGTGTACATTCAGTCTGTTTTAAATTAGCACGGAATGAGCCATTTGCGAATTTGGCCGTCATCTTGGACTCAAGTACACTTTTGCAGTGACCCTAGATCTATTTTGATCATCATACTTCGTTGAACATACAAGAACCTTTGAAGTTGTATATCATGGTAATGTTTTACACATGTTCAGGGGCCAAAACAAATCTTTCACAACTTTGCATGATGTTTTCACCCTGGAACATGTATTAAAAATTATAAAAGCCTAAGAAACTATACGTAACCTTTAGAGCATACATGTCGAGGGTCCAAGTGGACTTACGGTCTTCTTGCGCTCAGGTCTTATAGAGTTGGGTAATCGTGGGTCACATGGTTAGTCGGTTTAATGTATTACCTATTTTTGTTGTGCACATAATTATAACAGGCGGCATGAAATGCCGCACTGTTATATTGTTGAGCAGGCGAGTCTTCTGCTTCTTCTAATTCTTTCCTCAAACCATCTTTTAAAATGCTACTAGTGCCAGATACTTGCATTAGTCATGACCACAATTGGCCACAAGAAGCACTGACCAAAGCTCCTTCCACTTTGTACACAATTAGGGGTGAAAGGTCATGTAGGGGTTATTAGAGGTCATTATGTGAAAATCTTTAAAATGCTACCTGTGTCAGGCGCTTGACGATCCCATTTCAACCAAACGTGGTCATAAGAACCACTGACCCAAGCTTAACATGTTATACACAAATCAAAGGTCATATAGGTGCTATTAGGGGTAATGTTGTGAAAATCTTAAAAATGCTACTCCTCCCAGGCCCCTGACAGTAAATTTCGCTGATGCTTGCCGTCTTTTCTCATCTCGAGTTAACCATAATGTTGTTTTGGTTACACACCAGCCTGCTGAATAGACTATCGCCAAGTCTTACGTGTTACTTGCTTAGTCTTACGTGTAGGGCGTGTAAATTTAGGTTATTTCTCGTGATTGAAAAATGCTTTCTTGTATTCTTGGCCTGGATCGCGGGATTCTTGGTCGATTTGATGCATTTAATAAATTAAGTTCATGACTGATCTCAAAATCTCGTTAAAAAAGCTATTGAATATTTGAAACAAACATACCACATCAGGCTTGAAAAAGTCTAACCGTAGATGCAGCAAGCGGCGATTTTACGGGCAGTTGAATAATTACTTGAACGAGGAGCACGGGCGCGATTAGGCCGGCTGAAATCGCGGTAGTGTTCCAGGATACGTAATGGCAGGGTAAATGGCGGCTCATGATGCAGTCATGTCTACAATAGAATTCACCGCGACCTTTGCAGGACTTAACCCCCATTAAAGCTATTAAACCAAGATAACACTCATTGAAAACAGCTCAACCGATTAAATCAGATCTTCTCTGGTTGTGCACATGTGTCTGTTTTATATGTGCGGTATCGCAATGAGCTGGTATTATAGCTTCAGTTGGGTAACCGATTATAAAGGAAACGCAAGGAAACAATGGTATGTGGACCTTTGTTGACGAAATGAGACAATGGTCTGCTTTTTGTTAACTAGCATTCTTGAAAATGAGCAACATAATGATTGTTGACTTAACACGGTTTGGAAATAATTTCTTCATATTTTTTGGTGTTATCTGTCGTTTATATATCCTTCCTAAAACACCAAAGTATGAATATTTCCAAACATCTAAATTAGCTAAAAATTTAGGACATGTTACAAAACTATATTTTCTAGAATTTTAGAAGAGTACTTTTAATATTGGCCGGTTATTTTTCACACAGCGACGTTAACTAGGCAATGTACTATTACCTATAGCATACACTAAAACACCAAAGTACGCATATTTCCAAACATCTAAATTAGCTAAAAATTTAGGACATGTTACAAAACTATATTTTCTAGAATTTTAGAAGAGTACTTTTAATATTGGCCGGTTATTTTTCACACAGCGACGTTAACTAGGCAATGTACTATTACCTATAACATACACTAAAACACCAAAGTACGCATATTTCCAAACATCTAAATTAGCTAAAAATTTAGGACATGTTACAAAACTATATTTTCGAGAATTTTAGAAGAGTACTTTTAATATTGGCCGGTTATTTTTCACACAGCGACGTTAAGTAGGCAAATTCCCCATACTTCTAACGTACGCTATTTGTAGAGGTCATGCGTCAATGGTAAGGGCACTGTGCATTGTGTATAGGAAAATGGACAGTAACTGCAGTATGTTACACATCTGAATACATTATTTGATAAGCTGTCATATTCCAACATACCTTATCCCTGTTCCTCATTTAAACTGCATGCTACGACCACCAAACTTGATCAGAAGAACCACTGGCCCCAGATTAATGTAAATTGTACCTCAGCTTGGGGTCAACCCGAGGTCAAAAGTCAAATGAGGTCACATGATGACTTTGCCAGATTGGGCTTAAACATGGTGCAAAGCATCCTTGATATGAAGGGAAGATGAGCATCAACCTGGGGCCACCCGAGGTCAAAGGTCAAGTGAGGTCAAATGTCAAATTTCTTCTTTTCAGGGACACAATCGATGAAGGGGATGAAGTATTTCTTTTGCAACTGAATGATCCACCCGCGAGCTCTGTGCTTGGGTTTCCAAGCAGTGCTATGATAACGATTGTTGACGACGATGGTAAGTGATACTACTACATGTAGAGTCACAGGACATCAGGTACACTACTAATACATGCCTGGTAAAATTATATATAATTGTGATGTTATTGTTGCATTATAATATTTTTATATAGCTTTTTCCATCAAAGTTTTCACCGTTGAATCAAGATTAATATATCCCGTAAAGAGGGTAGGGATTGAATAATAAGGTAAATAATAGGGCAACTATTAAACGGAATAAACCATATTCAGTAGTATGCTAATGTACATGATACGAATATTCAAATTGTTTTATTACAGCCTAGCGCCTAGCCCCTACCTCATCTATCAATGGATGGCGCTACCACTGTGTACTATAGTGCTCAATATGAGCATTTTAAACGAGTTATAAAATGATTAATATAATAATTTTATAAGGGAAATGGGTTGATATCTTCGTATTTACAGGTGAACCTTATGCTTTTGAGGCACCGCTTTATCAGGTTCCTGAATCTGTGGGAGAAGTAACCGTGAAAATTAGACGGGAAGGAAACACAGATGAGGTGGGATCTGTAGGTATGTAAAGAAATTTTCTAGACGTCAAAGCACTATATTTGGTGGTGAACGTAACGTTTTTCCGTAGTTGTACTATTTAAACCCCATGTGCTCAATATGCTCTGAAACATAACAAATTTAGTTCGTTCCCGTCCTTCCCTCTATCCCTCCTCTCTCTCTCTCTCTCTCTCTCTCTCTCTCTCTCTCTCCCTCTCTCTCTCTCTCTCTCTCTCCCTCTCTCTCTCTCTCTCCCCCTCTCTCTCTCTCTCTCTCTCTCCCTCTCTCTCTATCTCTCTCCCCTCTCCTCGCTCTCGCCTTCTCTCTCTGTCTTGGGAAATATAAGGACAGCTTTTGAGGTGTGTGTGTGTGTGTGCAGGGGGGTGAAAATGAAATTAGAGAAAGAGGGAGGATGAAACAGAATGAATAAGAATGTGTAGTTAATTACTGGGGGGGCACTCCAACTTAGGAGGTGACGTGTATGTAGGGCTGTTAAGACCCCTTTTTAAGCATCGCTGTCACCCAAAGACCCCATATTTTTCATGAACACATGCTCTGTCACCCAAAGACCCCATATTTTTCCATTTGATCTGTCACCCAAAGACCCTTACAAGTTCAATTTGAACAGCAACTTTCATTTATCACTGATATTGTTACTTATTTTGAAAAACAAACTAGAAATTCGATTTTCGAGGTTTCTGTGGCGCTGTTTCGGCTCTCACCCAAAGATTGCGTTAAAAAAGATCATGTTCTTACCCAATGACCCCATGTTTTTTACATTTTGCTCTCACCGAATGCCAAAAATCATGCTCACACCCAATGACCCCATATTTTTTTACAGTTTGCTCTCACCGAATGCCCCTCAGTGCGAAAGTGCCAGCCCTACACCTATATCCATTTCAAATTGAAGTGCCTCCCCGGGGTTAAGTATAGGCTTTCGTTGTAATTTGCTGTTAACTTGGTTTTAATCGTAGATGTAACCTCATTCCGAGGAACTGCGGACAGTGACTATGACTTTTATCCAAAAACCGAAACAGTCATGTTCGATGAGGGTATCAGTGAGGTTTCAGTTGATGTAGAGATTAAGCAAGACAGTAAGGTAGAGGATGACGAGTACTTTACACTCCGTTTAAGCAATCCAAATAGAGGCAGTATACAAGGTGACGCAGAAGCAACGATCTTCATTGAAGATGACGATAGTAAGTTTCAATATGTTAATTCAATTTAAAACAATACATTTAAAACAAAAATTAAATGCTCCTCTAGGCATTTCATCAGGTGACCGAAGAAGATACCGATTACTGGTTGTGATATTTTGTGTTATTTTGTAGGGCTTTAGGGTTAACCGTAACGCTCCTATAGGGGGTTTGGTCGGAGGTGTCATTTGTTTTGATACCCAGAGGCCGCTGTTTGGGATTCACCTAGCCTGTGATATTTTGTGGTATATATTTGTAATCCTACAGCCGGCGCACTTCTCTACGCCATGTTATACCGGCTTGGTGCGATGGATGCACATAACCGGATTCGGTTAGTAATACTGAGCAAAGAAAACCCTGTTAGCGCGTGCCGGAGTCGTTGCGATTAGTATTTAAAAGTTATTACAGTTGAAATGGCTCCAAGTAGAGTTTCGGAAACGTGCTGCGAAATAAGAAAAAGGGCGGTAAAGGGCAAACATTCCAAGTTAACAAAACAAATCTAAAAACAGCGGTACTGGGATCTTCATCAGTGCTCGGTCCCCAGTTAGACTCGTTGCTGACTGGAAAATTTTAATTTTACCATAATATTTTTTCAATCTTTACAGTGCAATTCCAATGGGCTGAAGAAACTTACTTCGTTCAGGAGAGTGCAGGGGCTGCTTCGCTTACTTTGAATCGAGTAGGCAACACTGGAGAATCAACAATAGTCGGTAAGACATGAAACAACTCTGTTTCTTTTATGTCGGTCGATGAACAACCGCCTGATATAATGTCAATATTTCAAACAAGTGTTGTTCTTCTCCTTTTCATCGTCTACGCCTTCTTTTGTGCCAAACGCTCCAACTAATTTCTACCGAACTTGATTGAAAGAATCAATCTGCTAAATGTGATCTCAGACTGTAGGCCTTAAGTTAATGCTGTGTTGTGTTGTGGGGCTTAGGTCAAAGGTCATCATTTGTAAAAAACAGCACATTCGATTCCCAATCAGAGTTGTTTCCAAGTTGCTTACTTATTAGTGACATATTATTGAAACTAGCAGATCACCCGTCTTTCGCGGTTCATAAATGCATAGAGTTTGGGCTTGATTGTTAATACTTGAACTCTTTGCACGTTAAGTCCATTGGAAGATGAAATTGCTCAACACGTGAGGTGAGTAAGCCCCTCCCCGTTAAGAATAAACGTCCCCGTACAACCATGACAACTGCAGAGTAGGACAAAATAGGATAACGGTAAAATCTCCTCCCCGTAGGACTAACAGTATTCTACTGTAGGACTACACTGACCGTAAAACGTTTACCCCTATCCTTGTAGGACTGAACAGTATTAAGACCCCTAAGATTTCACGGTAATGCATGTCTCCCAGTAGGACAACATTAAATGACATCTCCCCCTGTAGGACTACACACAAGTTTAAATGTAAATAAGATAATGACCACTACGCTGGCGAAGTTACGTAATAATCGGATTAACTACCATAGTAATAGGTGAAAACAATTTTTGAATATACCGCGCTGCACCAATACGTTCACTCGGTACCTCTGCATTGAACCATATCTTGCTGATAACTTGCACCTGTAAGATTAGTATCTTTGAAAAGACCAGTATTGTATTCAATCTATGATTGTAGACATACACAGCTGATGAGTGTAATCTGTTTGTAGTGCAGCGCGATATGTTCAAAATTGTTTTCACCTATTGCTATGGTAATTAATCCGATTAATTTCGTTACTTCGCCAGCGTATATGCTCACGATGTATGGCCAACAATCACCACACAGTGAATCACCATAAGTTGAATAAATAATATATTGATTACCTGTGAGCTACTCCTGTGTAATGATACAGCTGACCGAATATCAGACAAAATTATAGCAGCCTTATTGGATGTGAATTAATTAATCCGGAGGGTGCTTTCAGTGCCTTTGAAACTAATAAACTTAAATTTGATTCCCTTAAGGGATGTGGTATGAACGTTTGGACAGTATTTATTGTGGGACATTAGAGCCCATCAGACATATCGAATTGCATTCTGAATACGAAGAATGTCATTCTGATATCAAATAATTTTGATTTTTTGAAATTCGCAATGTAATACATATTTTATGGCAAATGATTAAAAATTGATTAACTATGGTATCTCGTTTGAAATGCAATTTTATTTGTATTTCCTAGAATGTCCTGGTCTTTACTGTTAATATTCCCTGGATGTTAATTGGTAAATACCAGTATTTACCGCCCTGGTAACAATAACACATTCATGATAATTATGACTTCTTACATGTAAAATACACACACATTTTAGTCCTATAGAACTATTGGTGTCCGGTTAGGTACCGATAACTCTCAGCATCGCTTCATGGCGATATAATAAATTGTATCAAGCAGAATAATTAAGAGTTGCATAGTGTTATTGTTTTTTATTTAAATAAAACACAAATGCACTGTATAAATTATCAGGGTACGATAGGAAGTGTCATCGGTACCTCTTTGGGCACCGAAAAAATGTTGTGCCTTTCCAAATTCGAACTAATTTATAAACTTAAATAACCATTAAAGAAATTGAATACATGAATACAAAACCCACCCAAGTCCATGGGAAGTGATTTTGAGAGAAAAACCTGTGTATCATTTTAATTCCTTCAGTTAGATTTACCTAGTCAATATGGTAAGTTTTACGTGCAAATGAGTGGATTAACCTGTATTAGGTATGACGATTAGCATTTCAGGGACTTCGTGGATCGTGGGATTCATTTTAAATGCTGGACTTGGGTGGGTTTTTTAATCATATACAAAGACAACAATGTTGGAATGAGATTACTACTAGTAAGATAATACAAAATAAAGCACACAGGTATTTATATTGTTAATAAGCATTCTGCCATGTAATATAAACCACATACTTTCCTTTATTAAACCCATTTTGTTTTCAAGTCACTCTCCAGCAATGATTGTGTTACAAGTGGACTTTTATACATACTGGATTTCAATCAATGTGTTACAAGACTCAAATCATGGAATTGGGTGGTTCCTTGATACATGCTATTTTTCACATGCTCAATAGACACAGAGGATAAATTTGAGTTGTTCTTTCATCCATATGACAGGCCTATGTATGGCAAGAATTTTCCATGCTTAACTCAATTTAGCCAAAGTATGGACTTGGGTGGGTTTTGTATTCATATATTCAATTGAAAACCAAGAAATCAACAGCTACATCGTGATGCATTGGGATTGGGTTAAATCATTACAAAGTTATATTTATCTTTATCTTTTTCATGCCTAATAAAAGAGTTGCACTGGTAGTTACCTTGATTTTTGTATTTAATTTCAGAAATCCGAGCAGATGATGGTAGTGCAGTGTCTGGCAAAGATTTTTCCTCAGCGACATCTTCCGTTACTTTCTCATCTGGTCAGTCATCAGTTGAGGTTCTCATTTCCATACTTGATGACCAGATTGCCGAGCAGCAAGAGGAGTTCTCTCTGCTTATAGTGCACCCTGACCCATATCGTTTAGGAACACCAACCCGTACCCATGTGATTATAGAGGATAATGAATCGTGTACCCCATCATGTGTAAATGGAGGGGTGTGTTTATTTGGTGCATGTATTTGTCCGCCTGGATATGTTGGGGCTCAATGTCAAAATTGTAAGTAGTTCTTCTTCTTCTCAATGGGGGGGGGCAACGTGCCACATTGTCGACACCCTGTATTATAAAAATTTTTCCCTGCAACTTAATACTCCGTTGGTGAGCGACGGGTGATTGGTATTTCACCGAACACAAGAAAAGGATATCTGATTGGCTAAAAATCGATCGCTAGATCGCTCAGTGGTGAAGTACAAACTGAAAATGTAGAAATGTATTCAATTCTATTGAAATTAATATTCTATTATTGACGCAGATAAAGAAAGTTGCATAGTGTCTCGATATGTGCATTGTATTATAGACTTGTGATTTAATATTCTATACAGCACGTGGGTCAGAGCTGAATAGGCTATACGTGTTCCTTTATATGATTATAATTCTCAAACAGTTGAATATATCACATTTTTAACGTACGATTTAAAAATCGTTACACTGAAAATGCAATAAAATATATCCACAGCAAACAGCAATCGCCGCTGATTAGTGTATTGAATTTCCAGTTATTGTATTATAAACAAAACCTGGGTTTTACCTGACAACAAATCGAATTTTATTGTAATGGCAACATCATATGGGGTACTGAGCATGCGCAAATCGTAAAAAAGTGTAGAATAGAAACTCTGTGGTATCTCATATCGTGTAAATGGTATGCTTAGCCTGAGTCGCTCGGCTTATCTCGAACAAAATCGCCATGCGTAGCTGTTGAAAAACGAGAGGATACGCCGTACTATCACGGCAATTTTTGACACGAAGATATAGGGATGATGACGCTGTGCGTGCCCCGGGCGCCACCCTTAGGGGACCATCGAGTCTTCACCCCTCCAAGCGATGAAAGTCAAAAGTTTTACGCGCTTCACACAATCAATTGAAAGAACATTTTAAGATCGAATATTCATTCTAGTAACCAAAATTAATTAGTGGTAGGCCTTATTTGTCCAATTGTTTCAAGATTTTTTTTTTTGGGGGGGCATTATGTATCCTTAGCTCTGGGTGCCACAACCCCTAGCTACGCCACTGCCCACGTCTTAGATATTCTCGGATGCAGGTGTGGTGGGTAAGGGGCGCCAATGTTGTTTCTTACCCCGAGCGCTACCAACCCTAGTTACGCCACTGCTTCTTCTTCTTTTTTCGTCTTCTTTTCTTTTTTTTTTTCTTTTTCTTTTTCTTTTTCTTTTTCTTTTTTTTTTTTCTTTTTTCTTTTTCTTTTTTCTTTTTCTTTTTCTTTTTTCTTTTCTTTTAATAGTAGTAGTGGTATTCAGCGAAATATCTAACCTAGATTTGTCGCTATGAAATAGTATTGAATAAAATGGCCAACCTACACTTGAAGACTTGAGCGCAAAAAGTACTTTTAGTCCATTTTTTGGTTTTGCGTTACAGCCCTTGAGATATATTGTAGGAAATTAACGGAAAGAGATATATGACCGAAATTGTGCATGCTTATAGGAAATGTAATTTGGAATGACGTGATGTTAAAAATGTGATCCGGGTAAATTGGTTATCAGATAAATCAATATCTTGACTTTGGACTTTTTGCGCTCAAGTTGGTGTAATACACAGTTTTCTTTGGTAAAAATCATCAAGTACTAGTAAAATTGCTCAAAAGTGGACTAAACAATTTCTGTGGAAGATTCAGGTTGCACTGAATTTGCATTTAAAATTCATACTCCCCCTGTGTAAGATTTTTCCAAAATCTTCCACAGGGGGAATGTGGTTTTCCAATGCAATAGCCCAGTTTACTCACACTTCAGTCCTGATCCCGAAAAGTAGCACTCCCGAAAAGTAGCACTCCCGAAAACCCGAAACCGGCGTGTGTGGCAATATGTCTTCTCGTAGTTATACTATTAATCGGTGTAAAAAATGTAACAAGATGGGTTTATAAAACAAGGTTTATTTCATTATCTATTTAGACTCTAGAAGATGTGCAATCATTATGACCACCATGATGGCGTCCAAAAAAGTTTATTATGCATTATTATTTGAACGTTTCTATATTATTTTCCTGTTCCTCTTTAGAGCGTATTATCAAAAGGTGCCGGGCTTTTTCATTCTTTGGACCTGCCAAGAATTGTTTGCTCTCCTTCCTTGGCTTGCCAAAAATGATTCCCCAAGTTTACCCTTTCCCGTCGCCGTAATCCTATGGGTCAGGGCTACCCGTTGTGATCCTGTTGATGATGGTATTCCTGCAGCTTCTGGTTTAATGCCAAACGGTGAGCTGCGACGAGAGAAAGACCTGCTGACTGTTTAATTCCATCAGTCCATCTGTGCTTCTGTCTACCTCTTCTACGACTGCCTTCTCTGAGACCTTGCATAATTATCTTCTCAATGTTACCATCTCTTTAGAAAATTGTGACCAAAATACTGCAATTTGAAGCGTTCTATATTTTAGCGTAGCATGTTATCCCATTTGGTTTCTAACAAATTCATTGGCCTTATGTTCCTCCACGATATTCCGCCAGCACCACATTTCAAAGGCCAAGATATTTTTCATATCTGGTATTCAACCACCCACGTTTCACAGCCATACAAAGCAATCGGAAAAACAACAGCATATATAATGTGAATCTTAGTTTCTCTTTTTGAGATTATCAGCTTTCAAGCCTCCTTGCGGCTGTAGCGTGACAGCGTCATTAATGCCAGGCATCTGTCATCTGTTCTCTCTTCCCCTGTAGCTTTTGAGACACCTTCAAGTCGGGGATCTCACTATCCAGTGTCATATCTCTCATTACGTTAGTTGTATTCATCATCAAATGTTTAACAATACTTACGGGGCAACTAGTCGGTGGTGGTTTGCCATTTCCTTCCCCTGGCCTCATTGCACAGCCCCTAAGGTGGCTGTCATTTTCTTCGGAAGCAGGGTATGAATATGTCGATGACCGGAGTCATTTTGTTTGCATTCTGAATTTGCGCTGGAAATTTCCATGACCCCCTTCCGCACACAAATTGCCCGAAAAGGACAGGAAATGTGTACGCTTGATGGAAAGAAGGAATTTTTGATTATAACTGCAAGATATGAGCGCAGAGTTAATTAACTATAAAAAGAATTCGTTTAAATTTAATATACACGTTTAAAAGAACGAAATATCTCATACTTTGAATCCCTGAGGTGATGAATATAATGTACTTCATAAATTTGCCAGAAAAACAGATATATTGATGAAAATCATTTCATTCGGTATCCCTAACGATCCAATATTCTTATTTGTATTTTAGTGGAATGTTCTCCTTCATGTAAAAATGAAGGGTTCTGCTCACCATCAGGATTTTGCGTGTGCCCTCCTGGATTTACTGGAGACCAGTGTCAAGATAAGAAAGGTAATGCATAATATCAGTTTAACGTGGCTGTGTACTCTAGACATTGTTTCTTTCGCGAAATTGAGCTTTTTTGAAATGTATTTACTTTGTTATGCTTTTTATAAATATATACAAGGAAAGAAAGTCCAGATTTGTTAACTCCAACTGCTCTATTTTTCTTGGATTTTATTTCATTATTTCACTCGTTTCCGCAATTTTAAAGGAAATAAAATCTTTGTTGTCCATCAGGGGTACACGCGCGCAACAACGCATCGCGTTTTGTAGTCGCGCAATTTGTTAACGCACAGATACGCTACGCATATCGTAAAAAAAACGAGAACTGCCGCATCCTCCTGTGAGCTTCGACCAAAGTGCAAAATGTGACCACTTTAAACTTCAACGGCCTTTATTTCAATGTTCATTTTCTCGGTAAAATGACGATTTAGGTACACGATAACTCAATAAATACAGCATCTATAGGTAAGCAATTGTGCTCATCATAAAAAGCATGATCGACTTAAGAAACGGTTTTCTCATTTTTTCATATTTTGGTCTATTTCCGATTTTAGGCATCATTTTGTGCAAATAGGCGTTTGTGAATTTTAAAAGGTTCATTTTGATGCCTTATATTGATGTCAATATCTCAAGAAATAAGGCCAATATCAAAAAACTAAAAAAAAAAAAAACGTTTTTGGAATAGTTAAGAAAAAAAAAAAATTTATTGATGTCTTGCCTGTATAAAAATGTATACTTTTATATGTCTTGCGTGAATAATTACAAAGTTATGACACTTTTACTACATGCATGTCTGAGAGTACCTTAATTTTGACAAAACAATAAACCGAAGCCAATGAGATAGAGATAGGTACATCAAAGTAATTAAAATTACTTTACAGCAATTCTACACACTCTCAGCAAAATATGGTTCAACCCAGAACCATAAATGGCTCTTCATGTTGTCCTCCATACAGAACCCTCATGGGTTCTTCCTAAGAACTATATCATTGAAGAATAATCTTGATTAGGTTCTGTAGGTCTTTTATTAGGTATATCACAGTGGCTGCACAATTATTCTGCCACACTGTGCATGCAAGCATAACAGGAACTTGAAAAGCGCGCGCATCAAAGTTGTTAAATTTTGGCAAACATCCATGTCGAAAAATTAATTTCCTCATACGTGCTATTTATCCCAATTGTTTGAATTTTTAATATATGGTGTGTGAAACCTTTCTGTGACTATCATCGTTTTTTTAAAATAAATGTGGCTTCGTTTAAGAGCTACTACCTGTTTTTATGAATTGTTTAAGATCCCTCATATATCAATAAATATAGGTCTTTTGAAATAAAAAGACTTGCCACCATTTAGCTGAAATACTAATCTTTCTTAGCATGTAAATAATGTACATCATAGATTTGCCAGAAAAAATAGATGTATTGATGAAAATCATTTCATTCTGTATCCTTAACCATCCAATATTCTTATTTGATTTTAGTGGAATGTTCTCCTTCATGTATAAATGGAGGGTTCTGCTCATCACCAGGAGTTTGTCTTTGCCCTCCTGGATTTACTGGAGAACAGTGTCAAAATAAACAAGGTATGGCATAAGTTTAATTTCACAAAAACAAATATAAAATGTAGCCACCTATGAGATAGAAACTAAAGACTTATTGTTAAGGGTTAAGGTTCGCTATCTCTAAGGACCGCTATCTCTAAGGTTCGCTATCCCTAACGTTCGTTATCACTAATTACGAAAAAGGTCCACTATACCTAAGGTTCGACATCACTAATTTTGAAAAAGGTTTCGGTATTTCTAAGGTTCGATATCACTAATTTTAAATAAGGTTCGCTATCACTAATTTAAAATAAGGTTCGCTATCACTAATTTTAAATAAGGTCCGCTATCACTAATTTATTGAAGGATCGTTATCTCTAAGTTCGCTATCACTAATTTAAAATAAGGCCCGCTATCTCTAAGGTTCGCTATCTCTAAGGTTCGCTATCACTAATTTCAAATAAGGTTCACTATCTCTAATTTCAAACTAGGTTCGCTATCTCTAATTTATAATAAGGTTCGCTATCTCTAATTTTAAATAAGGTTCGCTATCTCTATTTTTAAATAAGGTATAGATAGCGGACCTTATTTGAAATTAGAGATATCGGACCTTATTTAAAATTAGAGATAGCGGACCTTTTTTAAAATTAGAGATAGCGGACCTTTTTTGAAATTAGAGATAGCGGACCTTATTTAAAATTAGAGATAGTGGACCTTATTTAAGATTAGTGATAACGAACCTTAGGCATAGCGCACCCTAATCAAAATTAGTGATAGCGAACCTTAGAGATAGCGAACCTTAATTAATTAGGGAAAGCGAACCCTAAACAAAATTAGTGATAGCAAACCTTAGGTATAGCGGACCTTTATTGCAATTAGTGATAACGAACCTTGGAGATAGCGAACCTTCAATAAATTAGTGATAGCGGACCTTATTTAAAATTAGTGATAGCGAACCTTATTTTAAATTAGTGATAGCGAACCTTATTTAAAATGAGTGATATCGAACCTTAGAACAAGCGAACCTTATTCTAATTTAGTGACATCGAACCTTAGAAGTAGCGGACCTTTTTTTAGGTATAGCGAACGCTTTTCTCTATTAGAGATAGCGGGATTCTGATCTCCATAGACTTTACACGTTAGTGATAGCGAACCTTAGAGATAGCGAATCTTAGAGATAGCGGTCCTTAGAGATAGCGGGATGTCACCATTGTTAAGTTACTTTGTAATAATACAAAATCACCTCCCTGATGAGTTGCGAGGATATACCTATATACCGAAAGTATCTCTAAGGTTCGCTATCACTAATTTCAAATAAGGTTCGCTATCTCTAATTTCAAACTAGGTTCGCTATCTCTAATTTATATAAGGTTCGTTATCTCTAATTTTAAATAAGGTTCGCTATCTCTATGTTTAAATAAGGTATAGATAGCGGACCTTATTTGAAATTAGAGATAGCGGACCTTTTTAAAATTAAAGATAGCGGACCTTTTTAAAATTAGAGATAGCGGACCTTATTTAAAATTAGAGATAGTGGACCTTATTTAAGATTAGTGATAACGAACCTTAGGCATAGCGAACCCTAATCAAAATTAGTGATAGCGAACCTTAGAGATAGCGAACCTTAATTAATTAGGGATAGCGAACCCTAAACAAAATTAGTGATAGCAAACCTTAGGTATAGCGGACCTTTATTGCAATTAGTGATAACGAACCCTAGAGATAGCGAACCTTCAATAAATTAGTGATAGCGGACCTTATACAAAATTAGTGATAGCGAACCTTATTTTAAATTAGTGATATCGAACCTTAGAACTAGCGAACCTTATTCTAATTTAGTGACATCGAACCTTAAAAGTAGCGGACCTTTTTTTAGGTATAGCGAACGCTTTTCTCTATTAGAGATAGCAGGGTTCTGATCTCCATAGACTTTACACGTTAGTGATAGCGAACCTTAGAGATAGCGAATCTTAGAGATAGCGGTCCTTAGAGATAGCGGGATGTCACCATTGTTAAGTTACTTTGTAATAATACAAAATTCATCTCCCTGATGAGTTGCGAGGATATACCTATATACCGAAAGTCCGAAACGAAGAATATTTTTAACTGAATATATTTAGTTAAAGACCCATTCAGTGATCCGAGCACAAGTGTGAAAAAAAACCAGCAGTAAACAGAAAAATGAAAACAGCAGTACTGAAGAAGTTGAAGCCCCATTCAAATACATGTAGCTAATTTATATACTGTCAGTATCTAAATTACAGATTCGTGTAAAATGTCTTATTTGTCTCAATTACACGGCTTTCGGCTGAACCACTAGCAGGCTATGTTATTGCACATCTATGACAATGACAAAGGTACCAAAATCTGAATTTTGATGATTTTTTCGATCGTCCGGATGAGCAAATCACTGAATGGGTAGTTGAATCATTTTCTTATGACCCATGACCATCCATGGCCAGCGCCATATTGACAAACATGAAAATCGATATTTCATGAAATGGATAGGCTATAATAACATGTTATAAACAATATGTCGTTTTCAACTATTTTTTAGCATGCAAAACCATTTAAGATCATATTCCAAGAGTTTGGGGTCACCTTGACCCCTACATCCAAGATGGCCACCAGCGCCATATTGACAAAACATGAAAATCTATATATCATGAAGGGTACAGGCTATAAATACTGACAAACAATGTCAAAGTATTTGGGGGTCATCTTCACCCCTAAATCCAAGATGGCTGCCGGAGCCATGTTGAAAACATGAATATCGATATTTAAGATGTGACACACACATGAAGCTAATACTTATTTTACTCAATTACTTAAACTATAGATTTTGAAAGTGTTACTTTTGTTCATTCAGGAAAGTTGCACGTTAAAAGCACGTGATGGAGAACAGAACAGATACTGAAGAGCAACCAAGAGACTGATAAACTAGAATGCACGCTGTGTAAAGATCATTGCCCTGTAAAAGACAGTTTAGAAAAAGTATCTGCAGAGAAATGGAAGAACATTAAAGGACACATTTTTACAATGGAAGGGCCTTGATAAATTTCAACATGTCAATACAACAGTGGAATAGGATAAAGGACCTAAGGGTTATCATAATGCATACTACTTGTTACACAACGATGTCTAACACACACGCTCACTCCCAAGCCACAAAACGCAAGCACAAATCTGAGAAACCAGAAAAAAGGCTAGGGTGTCAGGTCATCAATTATCTTTCTCAGGACTTCCTCCCAGAAACCTCGGGACAAAAAACACTTTTGTTGCTTTCGACACAAGATGCATGAAAAAGGTTCAAGGCACACACTATCTACAAAAATTATGATGAGTATACAAGAGAGCGAAAATATATATTAATATCGTCAATCCCAGACAGCCAAACAGCCTTTGGCTTGGAAATCAGATACCACCGTCATTGCTGGCGTCAATATGTCAGCAATCAAGCGAGAGATAATCTCAGTGAAAATGCCGAGCATCTACAGCATGTTAACCTTCGGGAGGCTCAAGCTTTGTTCTTTCAACATATCCAACAAGTCATATTAAAGATCATGAAATACGCACCCTTCAAGGACTGCTCCAAGATTACATTCTGCATTATTACAAACTACGGGCACTTTCCCAAGTAAGGTCCAGCTACCTCAAGGAACTTCTGAAGAATTTTGAAAAGACATAGGATTTCACGAACGTATTCAGAAGAATGTTAGTGAGCTTGTGTATGATATTTCGTTCTTTATCCTTAACGATCCAATATTCTTATTTGCATTTTAGTGGAGTGTTCTCCTTCATGTGTAAATGGAGGCGTCTGCTCACCATCAGGAGTTTGTTCTTGCCCTTCTGGATTTACAGGAGAACAGTGTCAAGATAAAGAAGGTATGGCATAAGTTTAAGGGTGGGGTATGAACGTTTGGACAGTATTTATTTTGGGACATTAGAGCACATCAGACATATCGAATTGCATTCTGAATACGAAGAATGTCATTCTGATATCAAATAATTTTGATTTTTGAAATTCGCAATTTAATACACATTTTATGGCAAATCATTAAAAACTAATATTTTTGATATTTAACAGTACTTGAAGTAAACTTTATAAATCTGATGATTTATACTTAAAGTGTATGTAGGTGGGATGAAAAGCCGACGATCAATTGAAAATTTTGACCTTTCGTATTGATATGGATTTTTTCCCAAAACACCAAAAAAATTAGGTCTTTTTGGGAAAAAATCCATATCTTCAATATGAAAGGTCAAAATTTTCAATTGACCGTCGGCTTTTCCTCCCTGCTACATACACTTTAAGAATATATCATCAGATTTATATAATTTACTTCGAGGACTGTTATATATCAAAAATTTGAAAAATATCAAATTTTTATAATTTGTCCTAAAATTTGTATTACATTGTGATTTAAAAAAATGAAAATTATTTGATATCAGAAAGACATGCTTCGTATTCAGAATGCAATTGATAGGTCTGAGGTGCTCTCATGTCCCACAAAAAATACTGTCGAAACGCAATAAACGCTCATTTTAGATCCCTTAATTCAGCCAGAACAAATAAAAAATGAAGCCACCTATGAGATATGTTTATATGTTAGAAAATTTGAAGAAAAAAAATAAACGAATTTATGGGGTTTCAGATTGGAGTATGGCATAGCGGTCTTTACACTCAAATATAGAGACAAAAAAAGCGAAAACACGAGAGGAATGGAATGAGTTCTATGAAGGACATCCCAAGGTTTTGATATAAGGGGTGTAATTTTCTCCACATATGATTTTTCTCGCCAAAAACTTTCGTTTTAACTCAAGAACCGCAAAACCTATGTAAATCTATATTTATATATGTTTTTAAAGATATGATTGTACAATCCAAGATGTTTCGTTACCTACGTAGTGCATCAAAATAGGTCAAGGTCAATTATAGGTCAACGGTATTCCACCTATTATGCCGTGTTACATAAGTGCCGAAACATCCCAGATTATGTAATCATATCTTTATTTGAATTCTTATATAAAAACGAACATTTTGACTCATTTGATCCCTTAAAATTGGACCTTCGACCTTTTTTGAAATAAATCAAATCGGTAGGTCAAACTATACATTTTCTGAATCCTTATGACTAGAGAAATACATTGGTATGCTTGTTAACACAGTTTGAGAAGTTTTTTATTAAATTAAAAGGTCGTTTACCCGTCATACAAAACCCCTAACGTATGGG
This sequence comes from Amphiura filiformis, assembly GCF_039555335.1. NCBI lineage: Eukaryota > Metazoa > Echinodermata > Ophiuroidea > Amphilepidida > Amphiuridae > Amphiura > Amphiura filiformis. Next base: position 8,990,850 of record NC_092645.1, read on the forward strand.
ACTGGTGGCATTACGATTATAGGGAAAGTACATGCTATGCCGATTTTAACGGTACCAAGACACATTTGGTCCTACTTTTTCCACTAAGGGCTCGGTCACCCACCGTTTTGCACAGTATCTTTCTGGGACCTGAGACATCATTTTGAAGACGAGGAATGTCCTTTATGTATGAAGTAATTTCAATAATTATTAAATACTTAAATTTTGATCTAAAAACTATACGTTTGGGAAACTTCATTAATTTTTCAATACGAAAGGTCAAAATTTTCATATGATGACCGCCTCTTTATACCAGCTACATACACTTTAAGAACAAAGCTTTAGATTAGAGTCTACTTAGTTTACTTCGAGGATTGTTAAATGTCCAAAAATGTCACTTATTTAATAATTGGCCATAATATTAGTTAAAGCCTTAATGTACGATCTTTTTAAATTTTTAGATTTTTCTTTTTTTCTTCTAAAATGATAATATGCAATCATTATGAAAGTTCCCAATACATCGGTTTTGAAAATAAAATAAAGGTAAATTCTGAAAAAAGATCGTACATTATGACTTTAATATCGCGAATTTCACAAAACCAAAATTATTTGATATCAGAAGTACATTCCTCGTATTCAGAATGCAATTAGGTGTGTCTGATGTATTCTCAGGTACCACAAAAAATATGTGCAAAGGTGGGTAACCGAGCCCTTAAGACACCCTAATGTACATTAGTAAAATTAAAAGTATGTTGGTGTACCTTGTTTCGTAACGTGTTGAACAATAAAATAAATCGAAATTGACTATGCGTTAGAATAAAAGCACGGAGTCAGCTGTAGCAAGCGGATGGATAGGGTGTACGCAGTCCAGAGTCCCCGAGCAAAAGCGAAAATGAATAGAGTTATAGATAGGGCTGATAAAGGAGAGGAGATGTTAAACATGGCCCCGCACTACTCGTTGTACATGGGCCCCGTGGCTCTTGCTACGGCACTGGACTAGTCGTATTGTCATTTCCTAATCAATACTGTCGACTGTTTTTTTTATGTTTGTAGGATTGTCCGACAGTGTCCAGGGAGTGTTAATCGCCATTGGATATTTCGTTCTATTCATAAGTATCATAGCCATTGCCTCATGCATGTTCAGAAACTACTATATCCAACAACGTAGATCTGCTTCATCACCACCATTGGCAACCACTCCCACTCTAGACACGCTGGATTTGGTAGGTTAACTAGTCATTATGTACGCTAAAGTCAAGCTAATGTCCATATGATGCCAAGAAGAAGATATGAGCAAACATACAATCCAGTGGCGTAGCTAGGTTTTCCCTTCAATGTTAAATGTAGGGCTGACACTTTCACAGCAAGGGGCATTCGGTGAGAGCAAAATGTAAATAGCAGTGTCACAGAAATCCCGAACATTGACTTTCTTGCTTTAAATGGCTTCAAGTTTCTTTTTCAGTTTCGAAATCAGTGATAAATTAAAGTTGCTTTTCAAATTGAAAATAAGGGTCTTTAAGTGACGGATCAGGTGGAAAAATAGGGTGTCTTCGGGTGACAGAGCATGATTTCGTAAATAGCTGTAAATGGGTCTATGGGTGACAGCGACGCTGATAAAAATTCCCTTTAAAAGGGAAGGCCAGCCTCAATGCAGAAGAGGTCTTGTAAATAGTTTGGGTCACCGTGAAAGGCATTTTTAGGATCACGCTTACATCCATGTTACATGACAGTTCACCAAACCATCAATGGTGAGAACATGCACACTAAAACAGCAAAAAACATTAACTCCTATAACTCCTGTCAACTCTTTTAATTCATTACTCCAAATTGTTCTGTATTTTGTTCTTTACTGCTTTTTACCCATGCTTATTATTAAAATCAAGAAATACACTGCAGTTGTTAGTTAATTCGCTATGTAAACTCAACTTACATGCACATTTTATTTTAAAATAATTTTATATTATTTCGCAATGTATAGTTTACTATAAAGTAGATAGTGGCAAGCACATGATAAAGGACTGATCATTCACTACAATCTTCACTTTTAAACTGTATTTTTGAATGTGTTGATTGTTAGTCCGAAACTCCTGCAAAGCTACTCCATTCTGTAATAGTCTGCATTGTGTGTTTTCTCAGTCTTCAATCATTTTGTTGAATGTAACTTTATGAATCAAATAAAAAAGATAGAAATTAGCCTCACTTTAGTTATGTGTCATTTTAGAGTATTTATAATTTATAAAGTAAGACAATAATTTATTTATTTTCTATAAGTGCATGTCAAAATATGGGATATATTGTTCAATATTATAGCTAGCCCCTAAAAATTGTATTTTCAATCAGATTTTTCCCGTTGAAAAGACAAAACTGATGTTAAAGATAGCAATAATATCATCAATAACATTTTGAGTCAATTTTATCCATAAAACGATACAGGATAGGATAGATAATTACTCTGACTTCAATGTGGTCCATATAATGAAGATTTTGATTCTACAACATTATTAGATCAGATCTGTTATCAACATATCAATTATGCACTCACAGGCAACCAAACATCATGCTATGCTCAGTAGTCCACTGATATGACCTCGTGATCATTCCTCGCTTTGACCATGTCATTCTTTTGATATGCTGATTGCTGAACAAATTTATGTTTATATGTGTATGCCTAACCTAATAACTTTTTAAGTCATAATTAATTCAAACATAACTTTGGCAATACTCAATCGTTTTCGTTCATTGAAACGGCAAAACATACTTTCTTTTCCTTTCAAAAACATTTCCACCACGAGAAGTAAAAAAAAGAATTCATACCAATAGAAGAAGGTTATAATCTTAGCTAATCTTTAGTGTACACAAACCCCATCTCAGAATTAGGTACCAGCCCTATGGGCTGGCGAAAAAGGGGGTCTTAACAGCCCTATATACGCTTCTACTCCAAAGTGGGAGTGCCACCGGGCAGGTTTTCGGAGCAGGGTTGGACGCAAACTTGTGAATCTACCGAGGGATTTTTTTCCGACTGAGAATTGTGGATTGTTTACCCAATTTGTTTTACCCGGAACGGTCAAGAATATATAAAAGAGAGGGTGTAACCAAAAATTATTGTACATTATTGACTACAATATTAACCAGGGACCATCGTGTACTGACGACCTAAGATGTACCGACGGCCCATGATGAGCGAGGGGGGGGGTAAGTTTCAAAATCTGCAAGTGCCAATCGGGTCCTTGGTTTTGAAATCTACGGCCCCTCATCAATTTCCTCGGCAAGAACGCAAATTGTAATGTTACATGTACAGTTCTATATTCTGTCACCATAAAACTCTGCAAATCAACAACAGGTTATAATTAAAGACACAGATAAAAAGAATTTATCGCGACTGATGTCACTGTCAATTACGATCCTTGATTGGTTTACACAGGTTAATCAGCGCGTAAAAGGAAGACCGATCTATCTGGTGCTGATCGGAGAAAAGGAATAGCAGCAAATGGCGAAAACAATCGTACTTTTACAAGGCAAAAAGCAGCTTTTCTAGGCATTGTGGACATGGTGCCTTCACCGAAGAAAGTTTCCTACTATACAGACCTAACTTTTGAGATGGTTTGCATGTCGAAAGGTGCAAAATTAACAATAAGGCGCCCGGTTATAAATCCGCGTTCAGCAAGTCATCATCACGACACTTGTAAACAAACCGTGCTCGAGTTTGATTGACAGGTGACGTCAGACGCGATAAATTATCTTTATCTTTGTCTTTCATTCTTTATGTATTGATGCTTAAGTCAGCATTGAGTCCGTTTTACCAAGGTATTATAGTTCAAAAACCTTTGGTCTTAATGACTTTGGTGACAACATTTTGTTGCTGGTCAGCAGTGGTTTTCCTGGAATTTGGCTTCGCTTTATCATGCTTATTCCGTGTTACGGCTCACCATAGACGGAATAAAACGAGATAAAAGAACAATATCAGTTAACTGACAGAAATACACAATTGTGACCCAACATGAATATAATGAGGCATGCTGTGGGAAATAATAAAATTGAAATATTCATACCGTAATAATCTGCATTAATTAGTGAACAGTTTGATACCAAAATAAACATATTACAGCATCTCTATCAAAAGCTAGTAATGATTGAACATCATTTACACATAGGCTTTTAATTATAATTATTAGTGAATCTAGAAGAAGCGCAGTAAAGAGTTACTAATCTTAATGATCATCATGAAAATCAAGTCAAATGTATGTATTTCTGTCATTAATTCTATATTAGTACAAGTCACACAATTTTTTGTCTATTTTTTCAGGCTACGTATCCGTATTCAGTTCCGAGATACCCGCGGGTAAGTTGTTGTTTGTTTCATGATTAACATGATCAAGCAGTTCATTTTCAATTAAGAGTTTGTAATTTTAACGTTAAATTTAAATGGCAACGGCATTGAGCACACTAGACTAAACTCCAATAGTCACATATACAACCGTTATTCGCAAGAACCGATGTAGAGTTCCACTGGCGGACCTAGAGTTCGGATTTGAATGAGTTAATTGATCAAATGTTTGTAATATAAATTTTGTGTGTGTTTGAGGGGAGGGGTGTTTCTCGGCGACCTGTCTGTCTGTTTGGTTTTTGAGTGTTCAATTTAATTGTCAGGTGGTGCAGGGCTTTTACTTTTAGTTACACACAGGCGGCGGATGACATGATCGAGCCGGCAACTTGTGAAACCGCCCGGCCGTATGGCATTTTCCAATATAGTCGGTTAGTTTTGTGGGGTTCATTATCGAACCCCACAGGTTTAGCTTGTATTTATATTATTTATCAACATAGGCCTATTCGTTTGTGATATTTCAAGCGTTTTAAAATTTCAAAATGATCCCATTCAATTACACGGTTGACGATAAAATTTACTGAATTTAGAGAATGCAATGCGGCCACTACCTGAGTTGCACCCCTATCTTGTTTGTTATTATGTGTGTAATATTGATGGAAATAAATTAATTATGAATATGAACCAAGAAATTTATTAAATGCGGACAAGCGTTTTGATACGTAATCATGACAAAAAGCAAAATCAACTTGCCAGAGTTGTTATTCTTTATTTATGAAGTGAAATCAAATAGAAAGACTTATTAATTATACAAATACAGGTCTTAGCAAGTATGATAATTTCACCGTAAAATTCAGTAGAGAGACTGCAAACGATTTTCTCTCACATATTTTAATGAAAATGCAGTCCGTAATAGTGTCATAATTTTTGCCCGAAACCTTGCTTTAGAAAATACCGGGCCCGGGCTATTGAGACAAAATATGAATGGTAACAGCGCACCGGACATCTCGGACATCAACTAAAATTAATTGGAACTCCATTTGTTCCATATTTTTAATGTGGAATTAACCGGCCTCAGCTCTACCGGGCTTGGGTCGATCCTTACATTAAGGAACAACCCCGGGTTTGCGGCCTGGATGTTTTGGTTGTTTTTTTTTGTTTCCGGCAGCCCGCCAGGACTTAAAAAACATCAGCCGGTAGGGCTGAGGCTGAACACATCCAGAGCACTTGCAACTAATGGAGTTCCATATAAGGCCAAACAAGTTGTTTGTTTGTCCTCCACCGCCCGCTCCCCAGGTAAAGGCCTGACCAATATTTGTTTCCAAATCTCTGGACCTAGCTATAGCTCTGGACCTAGCTATCCCATCAAACACAAAACGTTTTCGACATCATTCGCAAAAGGGTATAAAAGGTTGTCAGAAAACGTTTCAATGTCAGGTTATATAAAGGGTATATTAAGAGTATTAAAACGTTAAAAGTATAAAACGTTTTCATAAACTTAAAAACATTTTTTGATAATCTACTGCTCAGCAAACAAAAATGTTTTACAGAAAACGTTTGAATGTCGGGTTATATAAAGGGTATACAAACGTTTTAATAACATTCCAAAAACATTCTTGAAAATTTGATACAAAACATTCTAAACAGAATGTTATTTTGGGGTTGAAAAAAATATTTTGCGAAAAATGATTGCCCAAAATATTTTCAATAACGTTTTAAAAACGTTTTCATGACCTTTATATAACCCGACATTTAAATGTTATTAAAAGGTCTTGAACAAACATTTTAAGAATATTTTTGTGTTTGCTGGGTTCAAATATTTTTGTGTTTGCTGGGTTCAAATATTTTTACATATTTTAATATTGACACAATATTTGGGAAAAATGTTTGCAAAAACAGTTTACAATAACATTTTTTGAAGACATTAAAAAATATTGTTGTAGTGTGTTTTCATACAAAACGTTTTAAAACGTTGTCATGACCTTTATATAACCCGACATTTTAATGTTATTAAAACGTTTTTACCTAAACCAAAAGCCAAAATATAACTTATTTAAAACGTTTTAAAAATGTTTTTGTGTTTGCTGGGTATAGCTAAATGCTAGGATCGTTCATGGTTGGAAATGAAAAAAAACATTATGCAAAGTTATAATTTGTGTTCATATCATAGTCTATTATTATTAATGACTTCAATATACATTGGATTTATCCATTTTGAAATCATTAATAACTTTGCATAATTATATTAAAGAATTTTTGTTTGTTTTTTAAGTCACAATGAATGATTGTAGGATTTAGCTCTAGCTATGTCCAGGAATACGCCAAATTCGAATAAATAAATAAATAAATATTTAAAAAAATCCGCCCGCCCGCACCTCCTCTATCAAAGCTGTGGAAGACAAACAAACATTTTTTGGGGGACTAAAGCAGATAAAGCCTGATGTTGTACCTACTTTTTCTCTGATGCAGTTCCGACGGCAATGTAAACTCACTAATTGCAACACAATTATAGTTTTAAGAAATGCCATGGTATAAATTGCTTATTTGATTCAGTTAGAAGTTAATTCAATGATTCCCTAGTTTACAATGGCCGTTTACCTAAAAATATCACTGACTTCGAATGGTTGTAATTTCATTTTCTAATGCACACATTGTTTGGAAACTTCGAAGCTGTCACAAATATGACGGCTATTTATTTAATAGTTTGGTACCATACTATTTTTATTTAAATTTCTTATATCTATTGATTTTGTTTTTCAGAACCAAATGATGTTTTGAGCCAAATGAGCCAATTTCCGACCTTGCCAACAATAGGATACACAATTCTTTCCATTTATGGTGGTTTGATTCTGATAAAATGAATAATATATCTATAATATTAACCTCAATTTAGTGACCTCCAGAGCTCACAGTTTTGGCTTAATGTTAACATTTGAAACACGTACTATTGTGGTTGCAATATTCTTTTAAACTGAATAATTTTGGCAGATAAAGTATTTGGATTTAGCTAAGGAGGCTTAGATTAACGCTGTTCACTTTCAATTTCAAATCGTAACCGTTCAATATTTACACCAGGGGGAGTGGGAGTAATTGCAAAAAAAATCGACAAAACAATTTCGCGCTTCCCCCTTCCGTCCGCTCAAAATATTCGCATTCCCCGTTCTTTTACCCTTTTTCTTCATTTGAACATTTTGGACGGTCCATAACTTAGATTTTCACAACTTGAGATTTTCACTACTTGGCCTTATCTTACTGATGTACATTTAGTTGCACGCTTTACCAAGCCCTGTGCAATTCTATAAACACATGAAGCTATGGCGTCATAATGTAAAAGCCCTCACAAAATAACAAGTTCGAGTTATACACAAAGCATAGGCCAACACTAGATTTTTTGATAAAATATCATACAAACATAATGTTCAATAGCACTTAAATTATAGAACAAAAGTAAATCCCCGATCACAAAGTTTGTTCGATCACTCCACCCCTCTTAAAGCGCAAGGAATGGACTTCAGCTGTTAAAAGTTATTTTGGCGCTTAGTTGAGCTTATTTCGATGCGTCGGGTAAAAATCTGGGTTATATAACTAAAACTTTTAGTAGCAAAGCGGCCGTTTTTGGGTGCACAATTTTTTGCGACATTTTTTATACAGTGGTGGCGCCAGGATCTTTTTTAAGATGGAGGGGTACAAATGTAACCTGGGGAGCAAAAAATATAAAATCTGGATTTTTTGCCAAAGTAAGTGGTATTTTGGTTGGTTCGTGGTTCTGGGGAGAGTACCCGAGGTATGCAAAGTTCAAGTGCTCCCAAATAACCCCCTCAAAAAAAAAAAAAAAAAACGTGACGCCGCCACTGGCTGTATTATACTGGCTTATATATCCTTATAATTGTCACGATTCAGCCGTAGAAGGAATAAAATGCTAATAGCTCTGGTATCGATTGTCACGTAGAAAAATTAAAACGAAACCCGGCGAGATCACTTGATTTTATATGACCAGATTAAAATATCTTCTGTTTCGTTTTTACTTCTAGGCGAGTATTGATTATTTGTGATAAAATCAAATACCAAAGATGGCAACTATGAATTTAAAATTCGGGCTAAAAATAGAGAGCAAAACCTAATAAAATGCTTCAGAAAATATAAAAGCCAATGTATCATGTGTAGTAGAAATGTCAGAATTTCAGCTCAGTAAATTGATAGTGGTAACAGGTCAATTTTAAAATAATAAAACAATTATTGCCTTCTTTGGTCTGATTGGATCAGATCAGTTTGTTCTTCTTTTTGTCTTCTGCTGATTCGTGTCAATTAGAAGAATGGACTATAACAGACTGTTGTCCCTCTATCCCATCATGCACTATTACAGGGGAGTACTTCCGTCGGGAGAGTGTCGCTACATACATGGCATACATTTATTAGATGATTATGACCCCCGGAAAGACGTTTTTATTAGCACTGTTGACACGGCTTGTCGGTAAAGAGAGTTTCCTATTACTAAACCCTAACTGTTTAGACACAATTATTTATAGGCCTAATAATAAATGTAATAATAATACATTTTGGAGTTATAAAGCGCCTTTCTCCAGATCTTAGAGGACTTAAAGCGCTGTAATTTCGCTGCAATGGTGAATCATCACAATCAGATCAACTAGGTTGCTGCCGAACGGCGCGAACCTATCCGCACTTATATTGTAACATCCACCAATTATCTGTGCAGCTCCCCAAATTCCATTGGGTGAAGGAAGTTTTGATAACCAAACAACTAATCAACGATTTTTGCGATACAGGAGGAAGCCGGAGATCCCGGAGAAAACCTGCGAGAGCGAGCATGGAATCGGGATAAACCAAGTGCACATGAGTCCTTAGGCCGCGCCGGGGCTTGAACCCGGGACCTCAGTGGTGCAAAGCGAGTGAACTACCGCTGCGCTAACTCGCCCTCCCAATGGTTCAAGCTAATGACGTGACACGCATGTTATTACTGTAGACTCCGATCGCATAGTATGTCAATAAAGTAACGACCCTACCCAGATTAATGTTACTATGCGGAATCGGTATGCCCATATCAAGACAACCCTTGATGGTAATCGGTTACACACGATCTACATTGATGCTCCTTGCAATAGTGCATGCTGCGATATAGGAAAAACATGTCTATAGCGTAGAATTACGCACTATACGACATAAATAAAAGTGTAGTATAGAATATTATACAAACATTGTAATAACTGGTGGTGATGTCATTAGTATTGTAAATATACATTCAGGGTGTCCCAGAACAGAATAATCAGCACCGAAAAAAGCAATGTTAAAAAAGCAATGTTAAAAATATATAATTTACCCTGTTTTAAATTGTTTAAATAATGTTAATTTTACATATATGTCACCTATTTCTCTATCTTAATTTGAGTTGGCGTGACATTATTTGGTGTTTGTATTGACAATTGATGAAATATGAAGTTGAATTAATATTGACCCTATAATACTAATTTAGTGTCATGTTCTGACTACTATTAAAAGTACAGATGTTTTCACGATGGAAATCAATAAAAAGTAACAAGGTAATCACCTTCGAATTGGATATGCGAGCTGCCGAAAGGTGTGGTTCTGAAGAAGAGAGAAGCATCGATATGAATAATAGTTGTCGGATAATGTCATCTTCTGAATGCTTGACAATTATGTGCTCTGATTGGCCGCAAGAGATGTGATCAGATTGGCTAATTGAGTTGCACTCTGATTGGCTAAGTTGAGCGTCTCTCTTTAGCGCCACAGCGCAGGATAGAAGTTCGATCTAAAAACAATATGATCAATATAGATATGACATTTGTGCCCCTAAATGGGAAATAATATTATTTACATGTATTGACATGTACTAAAAAGTTCTGGGACACCATGTGTAATGCCTATAATGAATATAGCGTAGCATAGTAAATTCTTTGTATCAAAATGCATCATTATTATTAATGGAAAGACTTAAAAAGGAAACTTTACACTTGTTTGGTTTGGCTTGCCAAGGATATACAATTAATATGGTCAATGAAAAATGAATTTGAGGATCAAAGCTTACGTTCGAGATTTAGTAGCTTTAATTTTTTTTATAAAAAGGGGTGGATGTTGTTGTAAAATTCCGCGAAGTGTAGCAAAAGTGTTATGTCTTTTCGTGGAACTGGCACTTTAAGCTAAGGACAAATATGACATTAAATTGGACAAAGTTTTATGCTAAAATATGAGCTTATAATGTACTAGAATAACATGGGGGTATATATTTGTATGGAGCACCCTCCTCGAATGTTGGATAGTGCAAGGATACAATCTCTCCATCAACCGGTAGTTACGCGTATGTCGAAGTAACGACAAATTAATATAACGACTCACGGTTTACGACTGTTTCAGGTCATATCACAAAATGATCCTATAGAATCGTAACAAACGTATGGAAGAGGAAAAAAACAAAACGTGCTACGTTAATTTGAAGTACCGGCATTAATCTCCGGGCATTAATCCACTTTGAATTAAGTTTTTAGGTATGTGTGGCCTTTGTCATGTTTATGACCTATATTTCTGCAAACCTTATACAACACATTTTTGTTTATTAAAACGTTTAATATTTTTATATCATTTGGGACCATTTGCCTGCCAAACAATTGTGAAAAGTTTCTTCTTTATTGAGGATTTAAGGTTAAGTAATAATATTTGAAAACATTGTGTATTCTATTTCTGGGGCATAAGTTGTTTGGGATGCCAAACGGTCGAGTGCTGGTATCTGGGATTTCAGCTATCAGTAGAGGGGCCAGCCCCATGACATTTTCGTGTCGTTGAACATATGTTTCAAATGGATAAATCATTTATCTAAATGTTCAGTGTCTGGAGATTCATTTCTGTTAAACTGAATGGGGCGGAAACTTCATATTTGGTTGCAGAACACATAAATATTTAATATCTATAAACAAAATCATCACTTATTCAATAATTATATTTGATTTATGGGTGAAATTACATTTTTTGGTGGTTTTTTGCGCAGTTTTGATCCAAAAAAGTCATTTTTATATGAGATTTTTTTAAATGACTTACGCATCAAGGAAACTGATCATTTTTTTAAGGTGGATGTTTTGTTAAAAAAGTATCACAACATTTTTGTGACCTATGGCAATTTTTTTGCATTACGGCTATTGCCGATTTTACCGTCGAAATGTGCTCCTTTTACCAGAGAAATTTGATTAAAATGAGCATAAATAGCCGTTGCCATGGAAGCTGCCTTCTATTATAATTCTCTTAATAGCTTAAAATTAAAGAATACCTGTATATCAATAATATGAAGTTTTGGTTTTTAATACAAACTTTTGGTGAAAAGGGTCCATTTTTGGCCAAAATTACCAACTCACTAAAAACGTGAAGTTTATGCCTATCCAAACATCCATCTTAATGAATATATTTTTCATGCCGCATTAGTCATTTTTCAAAAAAAAATCCAATGAAAAAAATACTTTTTTTGGTAAAAAGTGCATAAAAATCACCAAAAATGACATTTTCACCAATAAATCATATATTAAATATCAACGTGGCATGTGTTCTGCACACCAAATGTGAAGTTTTTACTCAATTTAGTTTTAAAGCTATTGCTAGTTAAAATGTGACATTTTGGGGTAAAAAAAAAAATTCTTTAATAGCGTAAATAGTTGCCGCGCGTGTTACGAATTTGCCAACATGGCAGAAAAGATCATTGCCCATGTAAAAATTACTTATCCTACCCACATTTCAAATGTTTTAACAATGGGCTATTCCAGTTGAAATACATACACCACTGTGGAAAATATGACCTTAATCTTCCACACAGGAAGTGTGAATTTCAAATTGAGTTACCTGAATGGGTGACTCCATTTAAAATCTTAAGGAAGATTAAGGTCATGCCTGCCATTGGTGGATTTAAAGATGTGGAACAGCCCAATGTATGTGGAATAGTGGTCGAAGTACCAGTGATATGGGAGTAAGCCAAAAAAGGTCAGAAGAAAACCGAATAAAAATGACCATAGAGCGGCAAAAACAGGACAGGTAGGCGGGGAACATGACCTAGTCAATTTTAGAAAATATTTAGAGACATCCCTTTTTTGGCCTATCTGCTTATCAATCGTGATCGAAGTTTGGAGATCTTTAACGCGCATATGATGATATCATGAACATGTACTCGGATTGCGACTCGAACGTTTGGTATTCTCAGCAATTTCTTCCTATAAAGTGTTATTTTCATAGCATTCATAGCATTCATTCGTTCAATTGAAACTCTTTCTTATTTTATTTTTTTCCTACGCAAAAGAAGTGTTCAATGAAATATCATTCGTTGAATGTATACAGTATACCAGGAATGATTTTTCTAAAAGCAAAGTCAAGCAGCCAGACACGGTTCCAAGTTTTCGCTCGCTCAAGTTAGTCGACTGGGTTTTTCTTCATTAAAGCGATTCGAAAAATTTACAAATAAGCTGATGGAAATCTGAACAGGTTTTCTATGTAGTCTCACCTTTTTCTCTACTGTTTTAGAGTACCCTGTGAACACGCCCTTGCAAGCACCTTGCACATTCAGTGGTGACATAGGTGCGTATTTCGCTAGCCACAGCATCGAATAGCGCGCGGGGATATTCACCTATATCAGACAGTACTTACCCAGCAAACACAAAACGTTTTCGACATCATTCGCAAAAGGTTATAAAAGGTTGTCAGAAAACGTTTAAATGTCGGGTTCTATAAAGGGTATATTAAGAGTATAAAACGTTTTCATATCCTTAAAAACATTTTTGATAATCTACTGCTCAGCAAACAAAAATGTTTTACAGAAAACGTTTAAATGTCGGGTTATATAAAGGGTATAAAACTTTTAATAACATTCCAGAAACATTCTTGAAAACTTGATACAAAACATTCTAAACAAAATGTTATTTTGAAGTTGCAAACATATTTTGTGAAAAATTTTTGCCTAAAATATTTTCAATAACGTTTTAAAAACGTTTTCATGACCTTTATATAACCCGACATTTAAATGTTATAAAAGGTGTTGAAAAAAAACATTTTAAGAACATTTCTGTGTTTGCTGGATTCAAATATTTTAACATAATGTTATTTAAGTATTGACACAATATTTGGCAAAAATGTTTGCAAAAATAGTTTACAATAATATTTTTTGAAAACATTTAAAAATATTGTTATAGTGTGTTTTCATACAAAACGTTTTAAAACCTTATCATGACCTTTATATAACCCGACATTTTAATGTTATTAAAACGTTTTTACCTAAACCAAAAGCCAAAATATAACTTATTTAAAACGTTTTTAAAACGTTTTTGTGTTTGTATTTGTATTGTATCAAATATGTCTGCTCTGAAAATGAACGAAATTATCTGTTAATACTTCAAACAAAATACTGAGTTGAGTGCAGTTCCAATATACATATTATATGGTTGCCATGAAAATAACACTGAATAGGATAACAAATATATAATATAAATATTATACATGCGTAAACAATATATCTGCATTAAGAAACAACTGTATAACATTTTTATGTAACCAATTATTATGCAATTTTAGGCTATTAACACAAGTTTATTTCCTGTGGGTGGCCTAATAAACAAAATGCAAATACTTAGTGCAGTTCCCAAATAAATATTATACGGTCACCTTGAAAATACCACTGAATAGGATAACAAGGGGGCGCACCATTAGATTTCCAGGGGGCATGGGAGTTTTTGAAGAAAAAAAATACTTCGCCCACTAGTGAGACAAGTGAGAATCCCATGCCCCCTGAGAATCTAATGGTGCGTCCCTAATGCGTAAACAATATATCTGTATTGGGAAACAGCGGCCTTGTAATATTCATATGGCCATGTGTCACAAGTTGGGACCCTCTTTCGTGACATGCTATTTTCATAGCTGAAAACTTTACGTTGAGTAAATTGTTATACCATCATGTACCAATTACTGAAGTCAATATTCAGGGTGTACTAGAAGATATACAGGGTGTAAAAATAAACTTTTTAATGTATGGGAATGCCTTTTCAGGAATATTTTAGTTTGCTTCGTTATCAGACCTAATTAATTATTCAAAAGATTTAATTAGTGCTAATTAGCTGTATAAATACTTTTAAGTAACTGGTTTCAGTCATAAATAATCATTCTAAATCAAAAATAGAAGCCTATGGGAAAAGGCATGGACGAACCTGCAAACGTGCTCGTTAGTCTAATTAATTAGATGAAATTACACAAAGTACATAATTATTTAGTTTCTACAATTAACTGACATCAATTGGTACTAAATAATCATGGACTTTAGTTTTCAACTCAACATAAAAGCAGAAAAAGTATGTCATGAAATAATTGTTTGTGAACTTTTTTCATTGACTTTCTATGGTACCATGTCCGCACATCCTCCACACTGCAAACTCGTTAGCTAAATTGATCATAAAATTAATTACAATCAATAGAAAATTAAGAGCAAAGAACTATGCTTTAAATAAACAAGATCATCATGAAGGTTGCAAGTATACATCTTCATTTTGAAAATATCATTATCATTTCATTTTTTTCAAGACAAATGTCACGCCTCCACCCTGTTAAGGGTCCCAATATAAGACACACGGCCATGTAGGTGCGTGTACACATAGTGGTGTGTGGGGTGTTTATGTGCTCGTATATGCTTACAACTTGTATGTGTGTACCGTAAAAACTCGATAGTTAAAGCATAATGTGCTTTATACTATCGAGCTCTTTTAAAACATGCAAACATAAAAAAGCACCATCCACAAAAGTGTAAAGGGTTTGAGCAAATCATCGATACACACAGTTATATACGAACAAGTAAACCTGAGGAAAGCACGTTTTTCTGATATGGCAATTTAGTTCAGTTGATTTCGTTAATTTTGTTTGTGTGTTAAGGTATCGTCATGAGTAAACCAAAATAATGGGTTTAATTGTTATGTTTAAACAGTTTCTATTATACTTTTGTTTAAACCAATTAGTGGATTAAACAGATTGACAGCCTTTCTAGTATCACCCTTTTGACCATTTATAATCTTAATTTAGTATGTCAGTCTTAATAGCTTGGCAACTGCTTTTCAAAAACAATCAAAATCTCAATTCCTTTTTTAATTATGAATTTTGTTGACATTTAGCAAAATGAACAAAATTGTCAAATTATTGTGATTTTCGATCTTTGCTCAATTTTGACATACTTTTGTTTTAATGGTATTTTAGGATATTAATGTAAAAGAACAGTGTTCCGTAGACTAATTGAACGAAAACCCATTAAAATGTGCGTTCATTGGTCTCTTTATAGCTGTTTTTATTCAAATTCCCCTCCCCACATTTTCCGGAAAATAATGAAGATTTCCAGAAACTAATAATTAGAATATCTCGGCAACGGAAAAAGATATGAATGTGAAACAAAGACCAAAAGATGTATTTTAACGTGTTTAATACGTTCATACAAAAATCATTTTCGTACTCAGATGGACGTTTTGCATCTAAGCTCTTTATATAAAAAAAATTAGAAAAATTATAGATTGATTTTGATAGAATTCATTGCAACTGCTTTTCAAAAACAATCAAAAATCTCAATTCCTTTTTTAATTATGAATTTTGTTGACATTTAGCAAAAATGAACAAAATTGTCAAATTATTGTGATTTTCGATCTTTGCTCAATTTTGACATACTTTTGTTTTAATGGTATTTTTAGGATATTAATGTAAAAGAACAGTGTTCCGTAGACTAATTGAACGAAAACCCATTAAAATGTGCGTTCATTGGTCTCTTATAGCTGTTTTTATTCAAATTCCCCCCACATTTTCCGGAAAATAATGAAGATTTCCAGAAACTAATAATTAGAATATCTCGGCAACGGAAAAAGATATGAATGTGAAACAAAGACCAAAAGATGTATTTTAACGTGTTTAATACGTTCATACAAAAATCATTTTCGTACTCAGATGGACGTTTTGCATCTAAGCTCTTTATATAAAAAAAAATTAGAAAAATTATAGATTGATTTTGATAGAATTCATTGATGTGATTTGCATGTAAATTGCATGTAAATAAATTGCCTATCATGCCCACGGGAAACAAACTTGTGTTTAGCATTAGAACGATATATTTTTGAATATAGGGATCAATAAGTATTAACGGTGTATAGTTATAGTTAAATTGTAGATTAAACATTTTCCATGTAATAGGAGTCAGATTTCACATTGTTTTATCGTGCACCATAAGAGTTAAATTCCATCATTATCATCGAACCATTTGTGTGAAAATCTATTCTACTGTTATATGGTTCGATTTAGAGATATGCGAAGATGAATTTCAAGCCTGTGTGAAATCTGACTCCGATCATGTATAGTGGTGAGGTGAACTCCCGCAGATTTGTGTTTCAAAATACAGTATGAGATGTTATCTAAATACTATAAAATGCAAGTGCAAAAAATGCAACTTCAATATTTTGAATCTACTCCAGTTTCTGTAATGAAAGAATCTACATTTTTATTCATAAGCACCTCAAATTTATGTTTAATTGTTTTGCTTCAGATGGAAATAACAGTATATATCATTTTATACAGCAGTAAAATGTTTTCCAAATTAAACTGCAAATTAAATCGTATTCATACGTACCCCATCCCCCGATTCTTACATTGAAATATTGAAGGTTTTATAGTTGCAAATAGATAGGAAGAGGTATTGTTGACAACAGAATAAACCGTAAATTGTGTTCAATATCTATGGGAGAATCACACATTTTCAACTCGCGGAAAAAATCTACTTTCATCCATTACGGATATGAAACCTTTGGAACAGAAATCTACGGGGATATTCACCAATATCGTACAGTATTTTATTCATTTTAATATGTAACATACCGTAACATGTAAGCATACAAGCTATTATAGCATTGTACAGGGTCTCCCCAAAAAAAAAAAGCAAACACCCCAGAACCCTTATTGCGCTTTCCTTTTCTCCTATTTCTGAAAAGTAAATGAAATATATTTTGGTATTTAAAGAAACCTTTAATCGTTTTAATAAATAATAAACCGAAAGTAAAATTTCAATCGGCTCACAACTTTTGATGACATGCTCTTTTAAAGAAATGTACCCGTTTTTCACGCTGTCCACGGAGGTTTGGCTACTTCAAAGATTGAAAAGAGTTACGTGTACCGTGTATGAATATCAAGCATTCCTCAATGATGACAACCTACCATTATTTAGGGAATGGGATTTACCGGTGGGCCTATGGGCTATGAATTGTGTCATTAACTTGTCGTCAAAATGGATGTGGGATGAGACTTCTCTAGCTTGCTATACATGTACTTGCAATTAAACTTATTTTTGCTTGGCTATGCCTTTTTGTTTTATTATGCTTCTTACTTTCTTACTTTGTTGCTTCTTGCTTTCTTTTTACTTACAACATGTCATGTTTCTTCTTTGGGATAAAGGGTTACCTTAAAAGGGCTGTTTGGTATGTCCTTGGTTCTTCTGAAGTGAGTTTAATGTGCTGCATTGTCCTCTACCTGGTTGCCTTCTTCAGGAATACAGGTTTCAGCCCTGGTCCTTATTGCATCAATTAAATTGCGTACCCTCCTTGTGCGCCGAATACTTATGAATGCAGCAGAAATACGGTTAGGAAGATGTTGAAGGCTAGCTGGTGATCTTTGCTCATAGTGAATGTGTTCCAAAGCCTATTATTTATCAATGGCATTAACCGAGTGTTTCGTTTTAATCTTTGATGTAGTCAAACCTCATCCGTGGACAGAGTGAAAACGGGTACATTTCTTAAAGAGGGCATATCTTATAAAATTGTGAGCCGATTGATGTATTGTTTTGGTTTATTAAAGCTAACTATTTGGGGTTTCTTTACATACCAAAATACATTTGATCAAATTGTCAGAAATTGCTCATTATTGCTGTTGTTGTTTTATTCCAGATTACCATTATGTCAATAATAATTTGTTATCATTATTAGGGAGTGTTCATAAATACTTTGTTTGGAAGATATGGGGGAGATTAAACAAATTTGAGTCAAAAATATTCACCTTGGTTATATTAGGTAAAAGAGGCGGGGTGGGGGTGGGGGCGGTCAAAATATTTTTACGTTAAAGCTTCAAATCTTCCAACGCCCAAGAAACTATATATGGATACTCCATATGAACTGAAATACGCAATAAGTTACTTTACAAAATTTGACTAATGTCATGAAAATGAAAAGGTCTAATGATACATGGTGTGTTACTCCCTTACAAATAACTTGTTTCATAAAATCTGGGCATGTTTTTAAGGAACCTCGTCTCAAAAATCAAATTTTAACCAGCAATGCCTCAAATGAAAAAGTTATATAGTAGGTTATTTAAACACAATGAGCAAGTTTGAAATATCTTTCAATTCTAACGATTGGAGAAGACACCGGGTGATTTGTGTAAAAGGCACGCCATGTTTGTAACCCTTTCAGTAATTATTCACAATACTGCCATGTCAACATGAATCACAGGATCCGGCTAATTTGTAGATTGTTATCGCATGAAATATCTCTTCACCTTTCCATCTGTTTTCATGTCAATAAAAATACCTTTGTTACAAATAAAGTGAATAAATATTGTATTGATGTAAAAAAAATATTATATTTGTTTAATAAGTATTATTATTTTAATTTATGTTAGAGTGTTTTCCAAATTGATAATGGACAAAATGTTTAAATTAATAACTGAATTTTATATTTATATAAATTACATTTTATAGTGTTTTCCTAATCGATCATCAAAATAGCTAGATTAATACCTGGACCTGAAGTAAACATTCAATACCAGATAAAATAAATAATATGACACAGTAAACAAACACACGATGATTATTTCGAACTTTAGTCATGAAATGCATTACATGTTATCACAGGTATAACCTCATTATAATATTAAAGTGAGTGAAATTCCATAGCCGTGGAGTGGCTGCTTCCTGGCTTGATCTGCAATCGACGTTTTTTTAAGGACGTGAACAGATGAAGTAAGTTTTTTTTTGCTGTATCAAGCCCAGATAGAAATAAAGTCCCATCAATCTAATATTCTGCTGCACTGCCCCAGACTTTATTGAAAAATAAGGGTCTTTGGGTGACAGATCAAATGAAAAAAATAAGGGTCTTTAGGTGACAGAGCATGTGTTCGTAAACAGACATGTGGTCTCTGGGCGACAGCAACGGCCAGTATGTTCAAATGTCTTGGCCATTTGTTTCTGCTTCTGTAACGACCATGTGTAGACAGTACAGCCAGCGACACAATCATGATGAGATCTTACTCCGTTCTTTCCCTTCTAGTTACTCATATCTTGGTGTTCATGGCATTTTGTTAGGTTAGGTTTAATACCAGTTCTTTCAAGAGTATTCGTTTTCTTGAGTATTCTAAGGGGTCAAGGACGATAGTGATTCTCTTCATATTGGAGTAGCCTATCTCAATGGCTCTGAATTCTCATCTTGGAAAGGGGTAAAAGTCAAAAAGAGAGATGGATCAGCCCCAACCAGTGACCATGAACTGCTTGAGGAATGGAAGGAATATTTTAGCTCACTCCTTAACAACGACAGTGGCACAGCAGCTTCAGAACTTTCTGCACCAGCTGTTGAAGATCTTCCTATTATCACTGAGCCCCCAAGGCAGCAGCATTGGACTGTGCTATAACTGCTGAAGCACTTCAGGGAGGATGGGATAGCATGATTGATATGATTCTCACATTCTGTATGGAAGTTCATTCATTCATTCATTCATATTTTATTTTCATCAATCATCAACATCAATATACAAGTGATACCAGGCTGGCTTTAGATCAGGTCGAAGCTGTGCTCAGCAAATACACATTTTGAGGAGGATCATGGAAGGCTTCAAGGAGTACCAACTTCCTTGACAGTCATGTTCTCAGTGCTGCGGCATTATGGAATACCAAAGGTTGTGGTCAATGCCGTCCAGGTGCTCTACAATGACTCCAATAGTGCCGTTATGGTAGATGGAAGTATCTCAGAGCCTTTCCAAGTAACAAATGGAGTGCTTCAGGGTGATGTGTTGGCACCATTCCTGTTCATTATCCTAGTAGACTACCTCCTAAAGAAATCAACTTCTGGAATTGGTAATGGAATTGTTACCTACCCACGTCGGTCAAGCAGGTATCCTGCTAGGATGCTAAATGACCTGGAATTTGCTGATGATATAATTGCCCTGTTGGAATCTTCTATAGCCCGGGCCCAGTCACAGCTTACTAGGACTGCAACAGCAGCAGCAGATCTAGGCCTTGTCATCAGCGCACCTAAGACAGAATATATGACTGCAAACTGTAACGCCCAGCCAGCACTTGAGGTCTATGGTAGCACCATCAACCATGTCACAGACTTCACGTACTTGGGTTCCAAGATGGGCTCTAGTGTTGGAGACCTAAAACGAAGAAAAGCACTAGCCTGGGCCGCTTTCTGGAAATTGGAACGCCTTTGAAGAAGCCCATTAATGCCAATCGAAACAAAAATCAAGCTGTTTGAGACAACTAGTGTTACTGTCCTTCTGTACGGGTGCGCGCCATGGGTAATCACCAAGGACATGGAAAACAAGATGAATGCCTTTGCAACATCTTGCTACAGAGTCATGTTAAACATCAAGCGTGTGGATCGGATTCCAAATGAAACTATCTACAATCTGACCAACACCACTCCACTGGTTGCCAGAGTCAAGATTCATCAACTCAAATTACTCAGCCATATACTGCGTCTTGAAGACGACGAGCCTGTGAAAGAATATGCCCTTTATATGGGAAGAGGAACCGGGACGGCCACGCACACTGTACTTACAGTATGTACAGCACCTCCTGGAAGATACTGAAGGGATGCTGCAGCCAAACAAAATTGTTTCGCTTGCCCAAGATCGCAATAGTTGACCGACTGATGATGATGATGATGATGATGATGATGATGAAGCATAATAAATAAATAAATAAATAAATAAATAAATAAATAAATAAATAAATAAATAAATAAATAAATAAATAAAAAAGGTCATGTTCTCATCAAATGACCCCACATTTTTTACATTTTGCTCTCACCGAATGCCAAAAATCATAGTCTCAACCATTGACCCCATATGTTTTTACATTTTGCTCTCACCGAATGCCCTTACTTTAAAAGAGTCAGCCCTACACCTGTATCAAGTTCATATTGAAGTGCCCCATTATCGCATTAGATGGAATAACCCCGACCGATAGAATTGAACACTCTTAAAAAGATGTTCTTCAGCAGCATTTTAAAATGCCATTCGTGGTATGTGAGGCACACTGTTGATTCTATAACTGACTCTGGAGTGAACCCGATAATATTGTGTAATTGTTTTATTAATTCAGTAATGTTTATGTTAATTTCGGGGTACATTGTTTCATCTAGCATGACTAGTGAGGATTAGGATCTTAGATTATTCAATCATGCACGTAAAATTGTGAATGACAAGCCGAGTGTGTTTACCAATATGCATGTCTAACGCAATACTGTTAGAAATCTGATACATCCCATTGAATTACGTGTGGACAAAGTAATTTTCGATCCTCTGATGTAAAACTGCTGCCATTTTGTTACTTTAGTTTCTTTTTCTTTAATTTTTCACCACATATTTTTTAGAAAGACATGTATTAAGAATATGTAACACTTATGAGAATAATAGCTGCTCTAAACTCTGAGAAATAAACTTTTCAAATTGAGTAAAGTTCTTTTTGAACCACTCTGTATTGTTAACAACCAACTTAATAATTTTTATATTGCTGACCAGTGACCACCAACTTTTGCTATTTTGCCGCAAGGAAAAAATCTGCAAATTTAAACCTACAAAATCATTCAATTTTCTAAACCGGACGTTGTTCTAATTCGTGCTTAAACTTCATCTAAGAAAATTGGGACTTTTCTCGGATTTCTTCATGTTGGCACTTGTCGGAAACAAATGAGCTGAAAAGCTCAAATAAGCGGTGAGCTATTTTGACCAAATTTCTGTGGTGCATTGAACGTAGAGTGATTTGTTGGTGCGCCCTCTCTACACACGTGTGTGTACAATGCTCAGGTAATAATTGAGTTTAACATGACATGCTGCAAAACGCTATAAAAACGCAGGACAGGGTGCACAATGCTAGATATTAATCTTCCAAAACTATCTACGAGTAACTATAGGCGCAATAGCACAACTGAAAAACTGGTTGCTGGGGGCCCCCAAAATTTGGGGGCCCTGGGCCCGGGCCCATCTGGCCCAATGGTAAATCCGGCCCTGTCCAAAGCTACCAAAGCGGACGCTATGGCCCATAGCCTATTGGTTATCGCAGACAAATCTATCAAAGGGTAGGGAACGAATTGAGTGAAAACCAACACTAATACACCGATTACTTATTATATATGCATGTTTGTTTGTTTGTTTAAACGGTCGCTACGTGTGGAGACGCGCTTGGGTACTGATTGGACCAGGCTCAAACAAAACCAACTTTTGCTATTTTGCCGGAAGGAAAAAATCTGCAAATTTAATCCTACAAAATCATTCAATTTTCGAAACCGGACGTTGTTCTAATTCGCGCTAAAACTTCATCTAAGAACATTAGGACTTTTTCTCGGATTTCTTCATGTTGGCACTTGTCGGAAACAAATGAGCTGAAAAGCTCAAATAAGCGGTGAGCTATTTTGACCAAATTTCTGTGGTGCATTGAACGTAGAGTGATTTGTTGGTGCGCCCTCTCTACACACGTGTGTACAATGCGTACCACACAGCCTCAGGTAATAATTGAGTTTAACATGACATGCTGCAAAACGCTATAAAAACGCAGGACAGGGTGCACAATGCTTGATATTAATCTTCCCAAACTATCTACGAGTAACTATAGGCGCAATAGCACAACTGAAAAACTGGTTGCTGGGGGCCCCAAAATTGGGCCCGGGCCCATCTGGCCCAATGGTAAATCCGGTCCTGTCCAAAGCTACCAAAGCGGACGCTATGGCCCATAGCCTATTGGTTATCGCAGACAAATCTATCAAAGGGGTAGGGAACGAATTGAGTGAAAACCAACACTAATACACCGATTACTTATTATATATGCATGTTTGTTTGTTTAAACGGTCGCTACGTGTGGATACACGCTTGGGTCCTGATTGGACCAGGCTCAAACAAAATGCTCAAGCCATAGTCCTGGCCCTGTCCTACAGACCCGTATACAATTTTTCAAGCAGAAAGTTTGAATGTTGATTCGAGTAGGGTATGCATAGGTCTTTCAAATTCTACTAGGTGGAAAATTCCAAACCCGGGCAAACTCTGTATATGGCCGTTTTTCAAAATGGCCGCCAAAATGTACTTATGAACCAGGTATAATGACAATAATTTGACCTAGAATGTGTTAAATACTGTTTTAATGCCACTCTAACCCATTTTTTGTGTGAAAAAATGTATTTTGGAGGCCATTTTGGACCTCATAATCGGCGCCATTTTGAATTTAAAACATATTAGCAACATAATTTGGGGAGAAGTGTATCTGCTATAACCCTCAAAGCCATTTGTCATTGATTATTTTCAATATTTAATGTTTATAATGCTGTTTTAATGACACTCTAACCCATTTTTGTAGTGAAAAAATGTATTTTGGCGGCATTAATCCAGCCTCTTTGTTACAGAGGTTCTAATTGCTGACATTTTACTTGGTTAATAGTAGTTGCCATGGCTGCCATCTGGATTTGGTGTGACTTCGACTTCAGATAACCATGATATCACATCATTTAATCAAACAGCCTTGATTTAGCTAAGTTGCACACCTTAACTGCTCTTCTGGATTAAAAATTTATTGCGATATTGTCATCTCACCAGGTTAATGTGAATATTTATATGGTTGCTATGGGCGGCCATCTTAGATTGTGGGTGTCCTAGACATCAGACAACCATGTCACCCTCTTCATTCTATTAGACAGTCTTGATTTCATAGGGATAGAGACCTCAATGGCCCTTGCAGGTCAAGCAGATTCCGAATTATTGTCATTTCATCTGGCTAATATGATGATTATCGGGTTGCTATGGGCGGCCATCTTGGATTTCAGGTGTCCTAGACCTCGGACAACCATGAAACCCCCTTTATTCAATCAGAAAGCCTTGATTTAGTGGGGATAGACACCTTAATGACCCTTGTAGGTCAAGCAGATTCCGAATTATTGTCATTTCATCTGGCGAATATGATGATTATGGTTGCTACTGGCGGCCATCTTGGATTTCAGGTATCCTATACCTCAGACAACCATGAAACCCCCTTCATTCAATTAGACAGCCTTAATTTAGTGGGGATAGACACCTCAATCACCCCTCTAGGTCAAATAGTTTCAGAGTTATTGTCATTATACCTGGTTCATAAGTACATTTTGGCGGCCATTTTGAAAAACGGCCATATACAGAGTTTGCCCGGGTTTGGAATTTTCCACCTAGTAGAATTTGAAAGACCTATGTATACCCTACTCGAATCAACATTCAAACTTTCTGCTTGAAAAATTGTATACGGGTTCTGTAGGACAGGGCCAGGACTACCAGGCTAAAAAGCCTATATAGCATGCTGGCCTGTATGGAACGAGAAGTACATTCAGATAATCTGCCTATTACGCTTTCCAACCATCAGCAATTCCAACGTTTCACATGATTTGAAAGGTAATACATCTAAGCGAAGTGTATCTGTGTGTCCGGCTATGCGTTTCGCCGCTCTTCGACGCATCGATGCGATATTTCGGATATAGCTAGGTAGCCCGGGAAAAGCATGTTAACCAGGTGGGTTTAATGGTCATCGGAGGTCAAAGGTCAAAATGTCAAACTCTGTCCGATCGCGCTCAAACTTGGTGGGTGGAATCCTTGATATGAGGGGAATATGTGCGAAATGAAATTGAGGTCAACCGAGGTCAAAGGTCATCTAGGGGCTAAATTTAAACTTCGCCCAATCGGGCTTAAACTTGGTGGTTGGAATCCTTCGTATGAGGGGAAGTGTATCTGAAGTGTATCTGTGTGTCCGGCTATGCGTTTCGCCGCGCTTCGACGCATCGATGCGATATTTCGGATATAGATAGGTAGCGCGGGAAAAGCATGTTAACCAGGTGGGTTTAATGGTCATCGGAGGTCAAAGGTCAAAATGTCAAACTCTGTCCGATCGCGCTCAAACTTGGTGGGTGGAATCCTTGATATGAGGGGAATATGTGCGAAATGAAATTGAGGTCAACCGAGGTCAAAGGTCATCTAGGGGCTAAATTTAAACTTCGCCCAATCGGGCTTAAACTTGGTGGTTGGAACTCGAAAAAATACATCCGAGGTCAAAGATCATTTGGGGTCAAAATTTCAAACTTCGCTCAATTTGACTCAAAAGTAATTTTCCATATCACAGGAACATGATTCAAACCGAGGTCACTCGAGGTCAAAGGGCGAATAGGGTCAAATGTTAGAGTATGCCCAATTGGGCTTAAACATGGTAAAAATAATCATCTATTTGTTAGGAACATGTCATATACGCAAAAGGGTCATCAGGGGTCAAACAGTATTTCTATCATGCAGCTGGTGCCCTAATAGCTACAAGGCCGTTACAGCTACAGGTGCACTAGTGTACTTTAAAGTAGGTAAGCTGTCAGCATAAGATGTACGCCGTTACTAAACTTTTCTCAGCGCACACGAATGTTTTTAGATAAACGTTGATTGCTGAGCTCGAGCGAGTACGCTGCCGTTTCATTGAAAATCACAAACCCGTTATGAAATGAAGGGACCTAACAAAATCCCAAGGGGTACTCAGTACAAATGACCATATGGGGACGTGCCGCAAACATGGGTAGCATTTCAGCCTTTTGGTATATCAATGACCCCCTTTTCTAGCCCAGTTTGGTTAAAATGGATGAGTCCTTTTTTCACATTTTTTTCCGAAAATAGCCCCATTTTGCTTCAATCTAGCCAATATCTTTGAAATTTCGCCAAGATTTTGGGGAAAATTTGTAAAAACTAAATTTGAGCCAAATTGTCCGAAAATATTGACTTTTGGTTTATGGATGGATTGTCTAAAACTGCATTGACTAGCATGTATATATTGCATGTTTTAGCCCAATGAACTTACCATTGTTTTGTCAAAAGATTGTTGAATAATATTAAAGACAAGCGCGCTCCGTTGCCATACAGCGCTACCACATGGCGAATAAAGCCGAAAGTTAAGTAGTAGCGATGACCGTGTAACAAATTCGAAACTTGCATTGTACTAGATTCATATTTATTTTATTTAGCAATAATTACATAAAATGAGGATACACATTTACTTCCCCCTCAAATCACTTTCAATTCCCTCCCTTAAATTTCCTTTCTTCATTTTCAATGTCTTCCCCTTTACACTCCTTCCCCTTGCTTCCCCACAATAAACATGCAAGTTGTTTTCTTTATCTCTCTTTCCCCCTTTCATTCCCCTTTCCTTCCCCCATCCCTCTTAGGCTTCCCTTTGTTTTTTTCATTTCCATCTTTTTTATTTATTCTCGTTTCCTCTCTGTTGCTTTTCCTTCCCTCCATAGACCCTTTCTTCTCCCCATTCCCTCTTCCCTTTCTTTTCTTTCCTTCTCCTTTCTTTCTTTTTCCTTTCCTTTTGCCTTCTTTTCTTTTTCTTTCCCCCTTTCCTTTATCTTTTTTCCCCTTTTCTCTCCAAAATTTCCCCCCAGATTTTTCCAGGGTGGGCGAGTCGCCCACCCTGCCCACCCCTAGCTATGTTACTGATCTTTTGGTAATTTGGTAATTTGGTGCGATTTTGTGCTGTTTTTGGAATCGTGCGCGTGTTTTATTTCATAGCGGGCAATTCAGGGTTTGATTTATAACGAACCGGCAACAAGCAACCTTGAGGATACGACTCACCGGTTCTGCGTGCCAGGCGGGTTATCTGCCGTTAATAGAGACCTTGCGAAATGAAGTTACTTTAACTTTAACCTTAACGTCTAGAGGATTATGGAGGATTATGTATTCAAAACCAAGGTGGTTTTGAATACATAATCCTCTATAATCCTCCAGACGTTAAAGTTAAAGTTAAAGTAACTTCATTTCGCAAGGTCTCTACTATGTGAGACAGCCTTTACCGTCCTGTTTAATAATATAGGCATTTGTCACAGTTGACAGGAGAGTTGTGCCCACAAAATACAGGAATACCTGGATCATGTACTAAGAATGAACTAAAGCGCTCCACAGACTCCGAGTATTGTACGTACAATATTGTATGCAATATAGCTACGTTATTTAATCTAATTATTCTATTTCCAGTAATGTTTGTTCTAACGAATGTTTGATGACGAAAAATCGATAATATGTTTCATACAATATCTAGTAGAAATATATTATCGATTTTACGTCATCAAACATTCGTTAGAATTTAAACATTACTGGAAATAGAATGGCAATAGATTAAATAACGTACATATTGTACATACAATATTTCACGTACAATAAAAAGTCTGAATACTGCTAAACGCCTTGAACCACGACTAAAAGTAGGTTACCTGTCGTGTCTTTTCAGGATCTATATCTTTTGTGCACAAATCCACGTATTCTTCCACGATGTGACTATGCGTGGTTTGGAAACAAAATAGTGGGGATTATGTTGTCAACAATAAACACCTCAACAGAAGAAAGTTCTTACTGTTTGACTGGTCATAAAATAAAATCATGTTTAACACAATGATCAAATACACTCGCCAAAAAAGAAGTAAATATCGTACAATATGATCAACTTGGAAATCTCGAAGGCGTTATGAAACGAAAACTCTCCCCAAGTTAATCATGAAAATTTAATATGGATGCTTTAAAAAGGCCTTTAAAAAACTCGTGAGCTTGAGACTCTACTCCCTGCCCCATCCTCAATCAGGGGATCTAAGGTGGATCCCTGGACCCCACCTGTTTGAGCTCACAATATTGAGAAAGGCGTTTGACTGCAGTAATTTCCTCTCTAAAATCTATATGTTAGACCTTCGGCCAAGTTGGTTTTTTATTCAAATTTTATTCAGACCTATTTTGCACGTTTGTTTGCAGATTAAGTATTGTTATATAATTTTAAAGTGTCAAGTGTCCAATCAGGTAACTTAAGGTTGGTCTTAACCCTGGAATTATGTATACTTTTATATACTTTAGACCAACAATTTAGCAGTTATGAGGCCCAAAAGTTTCCATAATTCCAGGGTTAAGACCACCCTTAAGTAAAAAATGAGTCACTAAAATGCATGATTTTTACACTAACACTCCCTCCACCCCTCCCCACAAGCTCGTCAAAGCTGGTTGATCATCGAAACTTAAAATTCTCCAACGTGCAGTGACTTTTTTCTCCTAAATAGCCCGTGGTACCATGTACTTGTATAAACAATGGATTATCTTAAAATATGGGACTAAAATTAAGTTAAAAAGCAATCAAATTATACCAATAATCCCTGACATTTTGATTACAAAATTTGATTAACAATTTTACTTCAACCCCGACTTTAAATCATCGCATTGGGCCAAGTAGTGGCGGTACTACTATTACACTAATATCCCCAAATAGCCCCCCCCCCCACTTTCAAGGCAAAAAACCAAAAGTATATTAAAACTTAATTTTAGCAATATACGTTCTGTGTTAAAAATAGGTTTTAAGGGTGGTCTTAAGGGATGGGGTATGAACGCTTGGACAGTATTTATTGTGGGACATTAGAGCACATCAGACGTATCGAATTGCATTCTGAATACGAAGAATGTCCTTCTGATATCAAATGAAATTCGCAATGTAATCACATTTTATGGCAAATGATTAAAATTGATATTTTTGATATTTAACAGTACTCGATGATGATTTATACTTAAAGTGTATGTAGGTGGGACGAAGATATGGATTTTTTCCCAAAACACCAAAAAATCAAGTCTTTTTGGAAAAAATCCATATTTCCAATTGATCGTCGGATTTTCCTCCCAGCTACATACACTTTAAGAATATATCATTAGATTTATAAAATTTACTTCGAGGACTGTTATATATAAAAAATGTGAAAAATAACAAATTTTAATAATTTGTCATAAAATTTGTATTATATTGTGAATTTCAAAAAATGAAAATTATTTGATATCAGAAAGACATTCTTCGTATTCAGAATGCAAATCGATATGTCTGATGTGCTCTCATGTCCCACAAAAAATACTGTGGAAACGCTCAAAACGCTCATAAGATCCCTTAACGCGGCTGTGTACTCTAGACATGTTTCTTTTGCGAAATTGATTTTTTTTGATATGTTTGTACTTTGTTATGTTTTTTATAAATACAAGGAATGAAAATCCAGATTTGTAAACTCCAACTGCAATATTTTAAGGATTTTATTTCACTATTCCACTCGTGTTTGAAATTGAAAAGGAAAGAAAATCTTTGTTGTACCAGCAGGGTACACGCGCGCAACAACGCATCGCGTTGCGTATCGCGCAATTTGTTAACGCTCAAATACGCTACACATACGCGACGCTTATCTGCATGCGAGGCGCATCTTTCACAAAAACCTAGTGGTCAAATGGCTCCGTTTTAGCTGATAAAATGTGGGTTTTTTCAAGTTCTTTCCCCGATTTAAATATCAAGTTATGAATGGATTACGCTCAACCTTCTCAAGGGGC
The DNA here is from genome assembly GCF_039555335.1 of Amphiura filiformis. Lineage (NCBI taxonomy): Eukaryota > Metazoa > Echinodermata > Ophiuroidea > Amphilepidida > Amphiuridae > Amphiura > Amphiura filiformis. The sequence continues at coordinate 9,020,797 of NC_092645.1, forward strand.
CGTGGATTTACCCGATGTTCATGTAATGTAAGGTAGAAAAACGAAAACTGCCGCATTCTCCTGTGAGATTCGATGAAAGTGCAAATTGTGACCACTATAAACTTCAACGGCCATTATTTCAATGTTCATTTTCTCGGTAAAATGACGATTTAGGTACACGATAACTCAATAAATACAGCATCTATATGTAAGATCTATAAATATGATCATCGTAAGAAGCATGATCGACTCGAGAAACGGTTTTCCCATTTTGTTATATTTTGGTCTATTTCCGATTTTAGGCATCATTTTGTGCAAATAGGCGTTAGTGAATTTTAAAAAGTTCATGTTGATGCCTTATATGGTCAATATCTCAAAAAATAAGGCCAATATCAAAAACTATAAAAAAACGTTTTTGGAATGGAGTCTCAAGATTAAGATAAAAACAAAATAAAATATTTTGTTATGATGTACCAAACAAATATTGCCAAAAACTCACTTTTTGTGATTTTCTTCATAACTGTTGTTTTTACACCAAATCTATATTTATATTAAGATTCATTGATGTCTTGCCTTTAAAAAAATGTACACTTTTATATGTCTTGCGCGAATAATTACAAAGTTATTGCACTTTTACTACATGCATGTCTGAGAGTACACAGCTGCATTAAGGTACCCTGAAATCATGGAAACTTTTAATGCATAACTTCTAAATAGTAAAATATTACATATTTAGAATGGCTACGACTTGATGAATCCATCTGTGAGTTCAAATGTGCTAAGTTGTGGAGAACCCCACCCCCAAAAAAAAAAAAAAAAACCGGTTTATGACCAATTTTTATTTGACTATTTCACTAGTGCTCGCAAATTAATAGGAACGAAACAACGCATCGCGTTGTGTAGTCGCGCAATTTGTTAACGCACAGACACGCTACGCCTACGCGGCGCATCCGATGGAAGCACTAACTTCATGTGGCAGTGAAACGCGATTTGCCAAATTTGCACGCTACGACAATGACCGTGAGCTTAATAACGACTTCTGTATAGACTGATTTCAAGTCTTACGTAGCAGGACATGTTATGATTGTAATTTAGAGCAACTTCTCTGTGTTTTCTTTTTATTTATGGATGGACCTTTGTATTTAATAAAGTTAAGTTCATATTTATTGTATATATAGGCGATAAAAAACAGGCTAAAACATGAAAAAATCACAAATAAAGTAACTTTTCAACATTTGAAAAAAATACGCATAGCTGGCTCGGGACAGTTTACGGTGGCTGCAGCAAATTGCAATTTTAATGGTTTAAGGAGGCTGTGTACTCTCAGACATGCATGTAGTAAAGCGGCCCCTCGGGCATAAACAACCGTTTAGTCATGAAAATATATGAATGAACCCTAATTCATACATACGCGTTATATAACAGCATATGTGATTGGTCGATAGGCGGGCATAAACAACGTTTATGCCCTGCTTTCTGGTCGTAAACAAGCCGCGTCAGAACCGATGAACGCTCGCGAGTAGGATATACACGGGTATGCTCGCGAGCTATTTACGCAAAGCGAGAAGGATATACGCGATGTTCGCGCGCGTCTAAACACGGTGGACTGAGCAAGTAAACGTTTTCTTACAATTAGAATGGACAAACTTTTAAAAAGGTTAAGAAATTGGTAGTTTTTAGTCTAAAATGACAATATTTTTTAGTTGTGGAGGTAAATAACAGCACGCAGAATGTTACGTATGTATGAACGGGGTTCATTCATATATTTTCATAACTAAACGTTGTTTATGCAAAATATATGAATGAGCCCCTAAGTAATGGCGGCTGCCATAGTTTTGTTACTTTATATAGAGTGACACTTCCTATCTTTTGCATTCCCTGGTCAAATGGCCCGCTTTAGCGGATACAATGTGGGTTTTTTGCAGTTTACTGCGTATAGACAATTTTCGTAATTGATCACTTCGTCGCCGTTGGCTAACTGCTAACTCCAATTTAGCGGAGCATAAAACTGAAAGCGAGGCCAGTGGATTTAATTACATACTCCCAATTATGCAAAGTTAATTTTCTAAGTAACTATAAGGACCATCTAGCTGAGACTTGGTACATAGGTAGTACAAGTAAAATAGAAGTATATTACGTTTAGCATTTTGCCAATTTTAAATTGCATACTTAATTAGAGGCTATTAGAGTTCAGAGAAATTAACCCTAATTAAAAAATTTCACTTTTTGCGATTTTCATCATAACTGTATTTGTATTAAGATTTCTTAATGTCTTGCCTTTCTAAAAAATGTATATTCCTATATGTCTTGCGTAAATAATTACGAAAGTTATGGCACTTTTACTACATGCATGTTTGAGAGTACATAGCTGCCTTAACATGTTAACAAGTGTCCTAATTGTTTCTGCTTCGGTTCAAAGGTTGAAATATTTCCAAGGTCGAATGATAATATTGCTTGAAAGAAGAACTAAAAAGTGGTTTTTACATTTCAGTGGTTTAAAACAAAAAATTCCCAGGTCATCATCATATGTTGGAATTTTGGTCATTTGTGGATTCAACCTTCTACTCTTAAAGGAGTATTTCGTGATCTTAGCATCCTTTATGACATTATTAAGTAGATATCCACGAAAAAAGCTTATTCCCAAAATTTCAGTTGATTCCGATTTTGCGTTTGCGAGTTATGGATGATTATGTGTATTACACTGCTCCATAGACAATGTGTTGTAATTTCGTTCTGGTATACCAGAACGAAATCAAAATTTCACGATATCTTGTGAAAATGGTGCTAGAAATGACCTACTTTTTCCATTGAAAAACAATGATATACACTCAGCAACCTGGACAACCGATTCTTTTGTTATGCAAGGCTCGCTCAGTCATTTAATGAGGCAATACAAACGATCGAATTTGGTGTTGAAATGAGCTAAATTTTGAGTTACACCTTTTCAATGTAAAATTAATTTTCTCGGCCAAATGAAAAGCAATCCTTTTCATTTTTTCAGTAAATGTCAGGAAAAATTGTAGTGCTTGATACTGTATTTTTTTTCAAATCCTAGTGTTAAACGTAGGCGTGAAATTTAGTCATTTGGTGTAAGATTTTCGATTTTGATAGGCTTAAACTCTGCCCACGAGCCTTTTTTTTGGATCAACCTTTTAGCTTTTCAAAGTAAGATAGTTCGCTAATGAAGGATTTTTCCCAACTTTCTAACGCACATCACCGTGAGCGATATATCATAGTTTTGTCAGAATTTCCGTTTTGATTTCACCATCTTTTACTGTCGGCTGAAAATTTTTCAAAATCAACGCGTGAAATCTAAGGCTAATACTAGCATTATGGATCGATATCCCTGGGTTTAATAGGAATACCGGCATGGCTATAGTGTTGCCAGAACTTCAATATAGCAAAGAAATTCCCAGGCCTATAGCGCTGCTACTGATCATGTTTAACCAGAACACCCAATTGGGGATTTGGGCTACCAAATCGCTGGTCGGGCAATTTGCTTTCAATGGAAAATTGACCTGGATAACAAGAAAGGAAATATCGACTATTTCTGCTGGTTGCTCTCGAGATAAAAGTACTGAGTTTGACATTTTCGGAGCATGAAGGAAAAAGGGTAAAACAAAAACGGAAATTCTGACAAAACTATAACATATAGACCCACAGGTGGGAAATATCTTTCTTTAGCAAACTATATTAGTTTGAGACGCTAAAACATGAATTCCGTAAAAAGCTCGCGAGTGAATTCAAGGCCTATAAAAATAAAAAATATCACACTAAAAGACACAATTTGATGCTTAATTTTAACACCAGGATTTTTAAAAAAAATGTATATCCAAGCACCAAGTTTTTAACTGACATTACTGAAGAAAAAAAAAATGCTTTATATTTGACCGAGAAAATTAATTTCATAGCAAAAAGGTATTTGTGCTGATTTTAACATGTATCGATCGACTTTTAGCGCGACTAAGCATTTCTAAAGAATCGGTTGTCCAGGTGGCTGACTGTATAGATAATCAGTGACATTGAACCATAAGTTTTTCTTGTTCATTGAACTCTATATTTATCCTGGTATATAAGCTCATGTGAGATGATGTCAGCTATACATGAGAATTGGAATGACTAACACAATATTCATGTTCCGTCGGTGTCTATGCAAGATATCTATATGCGCTTTTGATATGGACGCGTTGATAGTTTACGCGATCACAGTTGCGTTTGTGACGCAGGGCGTCTACGCGCAACAGGAGGGTAAGTGTTAATGTTTTAATTCATTTATTTATTGAGTTTGTCGTTTGATTAAAACATTGCAAACACAATAAAATTTACAAAAACATAAGACATTTTCAGTCATTGTATATTCTACATATTGGTATTCATATTTTATTTCCACGGAAGTCATTTATACAATGAACAGCAACGGTCATCATAATGCATAAAACAAAAACAGGTTGGAAGGTCCAAGATGTCTGAAAGTTGGCCTTTTCCTAAAAATGATATGAAATTATATTACCGAAAAAAGTACGTCTCAACCAAAATAGTTTACACGACAATAACCAAACGACAAAACAGGGGACGGTGCTCAAACCCAAATCACAAAAAAAACCAAAATACAAAACAAAAAACAAAACAACCAAAAACAAATATAAATAAAAAAAACCATACCCCAAAACACGTAAACAAACAAACAAACAAAACAACAACAACAAAAAAAGCCTCAAAGTTTAACAAATATTATGTGTTATGCGTGTCGTCATCCGTTTTTCAAACCTGGTGCCAATATGAAAATTTGTATTTTTATATCGAGCCGATTATTTTTGCTACCAAAAGTACATTATGTGACGTATCATGTCAAAAGGAGACACTTTTGGGCAGGTTATCAATTTTGAGGTTTTTACATATCTTAAATATAGAGATATTTTGCTCCACAACCCCGTTTTCCCCAATGAAATCGGACATTCCTAAGCGAAGATATTGAGTTCGTAAATTGCGGTATTATAAAATTGGAAATTGAGATATCGACCTTTAAAAATATTATTGACAATGTTGAGAGTAGGAATTACCTTCAAAAATGTCTCGAAAATGCAAGATGCCAGTTATATTCCGGTCTGAAACTATCAGACAATATTTTTAGCATTAATAACTTCACAAATTCCCAACAAACCCAAATTGTGAAAAAATCACCCCGGTGCAGATTTTTGGCTATTTCTTCATTTACGATCCTGCCCAAAAGTGTCTCCTTTTGACATGACACGTCACATATATTAGAGAGGTCTGGGGTTCAAGTTCCCGCACAAGCAGGTATGTCCGGAGTTTTTACTCTGGTATATCTGTCTATGTTTGGCATGTTTCCATTTGTAATTTCATGTTTAATTGTGCTAGTGTGCGATGCGTAATTCTTCTTTCCCATGTGTATTGATTTGTTAAGAATAACGATTTAGCATCATTAAGGGGTCGAGCAGTCTTGTTTCTAATATCTCCGAAATGAGAGAAATTTGCCATAGGTTCAAAATTGATGGTGCATATCAATGACCAAACTCTCTAGTTTTATATTTGAGCCTGATCACTTTTGTAAGGTCTTAGGAAATTATGTAAATAAGCGTGTATATTTGATGTTTCTAGTGGCAACGAAGATTTCATGAATTTGCTTTGCGTCGATTTCGCCAGAAGTTCGCCTTAAAATGTTGGACCGTCTATATAAATAATTACGGTACTTACTTTCAACTTGAGGGTAAGGCATGTGCCTTAATTGGTATCGTTTGTGCACACAATTCATCGTGATTTTGCAAGCTTGGAAACGCCTATTTCTTTTTGCTATTTTGTCCATCAAAATTTAAAAAATGTCCCACTTTTTTAACGAAGAAGACTTCTACACCCATTCCGTCAGCGAAGAAACCCAGATTTGTGTGTATTTAGTACATGCATCCTATTCAAAACGTCAACTTTTATGCTGAGTTTTGCCTTTATATGTCATATCTACAGAATTGATATTATGGAATTTTTTAGCATAAATTCATTAATTTTAATATTTCTTACTCACCGCATTGCCTCGAAATGTCACACATAAGAAGGCCAAACACAAGCGTTGCACAGTGGTTACTATGTTTCTTCCGATTGGTGTCTTGAATTAGTATAAATCCACATTTTCCCGGTAAAAGTCCATTGCAATACTTCAAAACTAAAAACATGTGTCACTCTGAGCAGCTCTGGATTCAGTGTCGATATATTTATCATCATTTCAAGGGGTCCGATGTAGGTTGTCAATATACGCTTAATGTATAAAACCGAACTTAGTATCTGCCGCAATACTGCCGAGATCATTTTTCTACTGCCAAAATATGTTCTAAAAGCCTTCTAAACATTGATCGCTTCGGCTAACGACTAAAATTTACAGGGACCGGCTTATTCTATACACTGTTCAATAGCCTTATTGTGATCTGGAGCTAGCGTTTTTTCCCTAAATATCGCTAGCCCGCTTTGAGCATCTATTGGACTATAAACCATTCGATAAAGTAGGCCTGACATAGATCGGAAAAATCGGTAACCTATATTCTATATTCCAACAAGTATAATTATTTTTAGAGTAATTTAGTGATGAGTTATTAGTAGAATTTAGTGTCGAGTTATTAGTAGAATTAGAGTTAGATCAGAATGGGGTATTTGGGGGTAGCCCGGGGGTAGGGGTGTGTTTGAAGTCGTTGGAGTGTGGATTTATTGATGTGGGTGCTGTAGGGGGTGTGTGGGATGTGCGTGTGTGAGTATTAAGGAGAGGTGAATTATAAATAAAATACTGGAATAACTTACGAATTTTGCGAATTTTACATAATTTTACATAATGTTAATATACATCAACATTTGTGAGTATTAAGGGTTGCGAGGTGGAATGTGTGCATATGTGAGGAGTTGGAAGTCAGAATTAGGATTCAGAGAGTCAGGGGTTAGATAAGGTTTGGGGCTAGGTTTAGGTTTAGAATTAAAACTTAGGTTACAGGTTAAGGCGACGTTTAGGGTTATGGTTGGGGTTAGGTTTAGGATATATTTGTGTCTTATCATTAATTGTGAACAAAAAGAAAGGAAGAAAAACAATAAAAGATACATTTCAGCATATACCATATTACATAAATGTACAGTAAATTTTACCTCAATCACCCTAAGAAATAATACCACAAGGCAAGGGCAAAAAATTAGAAAAATGTACATTTTTCGGCAGGCATAGTTGATGACGTTTTAACGTGAAATGTGTACAATATTTCAAAACCAAATTGTTTTTGTATAGGACAACGGATCAATTTTTAATATGCCACAAATGGCCATATTAAAAGATAAGCGCACCCTAAAACAAGCAACCCGCCCTACACACCATCACATGTTAAGCCACACTATAGGCCTACGTGCTACCACACAGAGAGAATGCTGCAGTATTTTAAAACGTAGTTTAAAAACTCTGCAAAGTAAATCACAACTCGCCAATACTATATTCCACAAATATGGACATTAATGTATTCGGATCACTGAGGTGTGTCCAAGTTAGACATTGGAACGGATTTCAATAAAGCTTAACCATATCAATTGTTATACCTTTACGGTTGAGCCATTCAGGGATGAGACATGGGACAGCTTTAAGGTGATAGAGGCACAGGTGTGTAGTTCGATTCCATTCATACCTATCACTTGTTTTTATCTGTATTATCATTCGAATTGCCCGTGGTACCTTATACGATGTCAAAATTTTATATCGATGATGAGGTTGACATGAGTGACATTATATTGTATACCCTCTGTTGCTTTAGACTTGACCATGTCTTTTGACATGGTTAGAACAGTAAAATTAATTTTCAGAGAAAATTCATGTAGGCTGTATAGGCCTATGCCTAAATTACTAAGTTATAAGAGGTGTGCGACATATTATCATTATTATTATCAAGATATCATAGGCCTATTATTTTGTATTAACATAGGCCCTACTTTTACAGTTAACATGGTGCTTTATGAAGTAATGTCAATGAATCATCAAAAATTCAAAATTAAATTCATGTAGGCCTATATACCAAAATTATTAACTTCAAAATCTTCCAAACAAGACACAAAAGGTATAATTTACGATGACACTATTTTGGTGCCACACTCTACATGCATGTAATCTAAGACCAATTGTAGGATATTGAGTTTGGATCTATGATTTGGTCAGTTTCTTGTGAGTACACAATATTTGGTCCTACATGTATATGTAATCTAACAGTATGGAAAATGGTGCCTGTGCAATGCTAGCCATTTACATGTAAACATTAAAGAAACCACCATGAGTTAATATCAGCACATTTATATTTATTGCAAGCTGGATTTGACGAGGGATATGAGACAACACAACGGGGGGGGGGGGCATATAAAGCAATTGTTGAATAGGCCTATATTGTATGCTTTCCCACATGTGACTTATAATAGAACCAAAGCCTTGGGCCAAGGGCATATAATTGCTTTAAGCAATGCATTACTTAAAGCCACAAAATCTATTATTCAAGGTCTGACCGTATGTTAATGACCTGGCAACAGACACACCCACGGTACAAATAGTTGTAGATTGTAAACATGGTAAAATATACTGTTTATCGCAAAAAACATTAAACAAGTATACTTTAAGGTATTGTTTTGTTAATTTTTGTATGGCGCATCATACATAGCTGAAGTCAAAAAGGTAACAATTTTGTTTTTGACCCCTGACTCACCTGTCATTTAAAACAACCCCTTAATTTGACCTCGTGCGCTAGTTTGTTTGAATGTTTCTATATTCCAGTGTATGATGCGTAAGCCTCTTACCTTGTTTGTATGATAATAAAGGGTTAAAAGAACTCCCCCTTAAAATTACAAAATATTTCTTTGCATAACTTGACATACATTGTGTCGATTTGAAAAATGTAAAAACCTGTGAATAAAAGAATCATTTTCCTACCCTTCCATAATTCTTTCTTCTCAAAATCGTTTTGTTTTGGCCAAAAATAACAAAATTTTCTAAAAAAACCTTGCATTTTTAACATCCTATACATGTATTACTCGGGGAGCTAGAGGCACGTCCTGTGCATGACTAAACCAAACCAACTTTTTAGGTTCCTGAGATGACCCAAAAACATAATCAGGATGTCCCAAAAAATATAAACTGGCCCCATGTGGGTTTTTCCAAGATGGCGTCTAAAATGGCCCCCAAATCACTATAAATGACCATATATGAATACTATTCCTGAATCAAACTAACTGTTTTAGCTTAATTAAAGAGCCCAGCAAAAACTCAAGTTGATATAAAGGATAAAACGTCGCAAAAGTTAGTGTATTTTCAAAATGGCGCCCACAATGGCCGCGAAATGCAGGTAATCACTATAAATGACAATATGAATACTATTTCTGAATCAAACTAACCTTTTTAGCTTAATTATAGAGCCCAGCATAAATTATAACTTTTTGACTAGATTTAGGGCCTAATGTACTTCTAAGAAAAGATAAAGGGAAAAAGCATCACAGCCATCAATGTCCTCCTGTGATAGCACCTAAAATGGCCGCCGAAATTGGCACCAATACTAAAAATACTAAAAGTGACTAAAATTCTCAAATATTAATGCTTATTCAGTCAAATATAAAGTCAAACTTGAGACGTCTTTGAATGAAGAAACCCTGAATGAAAATAAAACAATTAAAATATATAGCAAATATTGTTTCCTCCCTATTATAAGTTTACATCACTAATGATATAAATAAATAAATGTCAATAATTTACATATTAGCAGCACTAGTACAGCCAATATCCTGAAAATACCATTTTAATTCCTGAATTTACATAGATCTAACTGAAAGGACATGAAAGATCCCTACACTGGATTACCACTGACTGACTTAAGAGAGATTTTCAGAGAAATACTGTGCCATGGGAAAAAGGTGGAAGAGGGGGGTCAGCAAATTTCAACCATATTTTGGCAATTTAATAAGTTTGGATAAGTGTTCATAATAATCAGTATAAAAAAAATCTGCTATGCCTCCTCCTGGGAAATATGGGTCCCCTAAAATATGGCCCCTAACATGTATTTCCCTGACTTGTAAAATGCCGTTTTATGCCATTTTTGAACAAATTTTTGGCACCTAAGACAAGCATCTATGAAAGTAAATTTTTCAACACATCTTCTTAAATCCTTTGTCTTTATCAAAAAATATAAAACAACAAATGTTTATATTGAGATGTTCCATTTATGAACAGGAGTTGGGGGCCCATATTTCACATTTTACAACTTTTGAAAAAAAGTGAAATATCCCTCTACTTTGTGACGTCATTGTAGGAGTTCCTCAATCATTCTCAAATTGTTCATTACAGGAGAGAACCTCTGTACATAGGTCATTTATATAATGCAATAAAAATCATGGAGACTTTTTTACTTTTCATAGAACACAAACATGCATTTTCCCAATATGTGACATTGGTATAATGATGCTGTATATAACGCCAACATCAAATATAAGATCTTTTCACTGTAGCAGTCCCTTAGTCTTGAGCCAATAGTCAGTTATTCCATTGAGGAGTTAAGAACCACATTTAAGAATGCAAATCAAGTACAGGGGTAGGTGTTTCTCTTTTACAGCATATTCACAAGAAAAGTATAGGCCCTCTCCGAATAACTGCTAACAGAGCCCGTTTTAGTACTAATTTCGATGTTGAAATAGCAGCATCACTTTCTAACATTTGTTAATAAAAACTGAACCTTACCTGTAAAGATAGACAAAATTGGAGCTTAAGTGAAAATTTAGGCTTTATTTAATACGGCTAAAAGTAAAGAAAGCTATTGTCATGCGTGGTAGAATTGCCGCTTAAAAATGTTGATTTTTACATGCTTTTCACTATGATGGAGAGGTTATTTGGTGGTCTGCGCCCCCTTAATAGACAGAGGTCACTCAGATGAAAGAGAGCAGTTTACTAGTATATTGACCATCAAAGGATCCTCAATACAAACCCCAAAATCCATATAATGTGTCAGCATTTTTGGTATTTCAAAAATCGAGAATCATAGATACATAAGCATTTTTATGTTTAACACAATAACACCCCTACTTGATCAATGTAGTGTTCCAATATATTATTGTCTTTGTTGTTAACTACGTGATAGAAAATAATTATTGTAGGCCCTATCTGCGTTCCTTGGAAGAAAAAGGTAATATTCATTTGAAGGTGCATAAAGCATGATGCAAAAAGGTTATTTTTAAATCAGCACAGACATAATTTTAGTACTGACCCGGGTACTGAACCCTTTAATAGAATAATCCTGTTCTATAAGCATATATCCAACACAATTTAGGCCCCAATTTATTATGTAATAGTTTTGTTGATGTTGTTTACTTCTGATAGGCTCCCTTTTCATCAAATTTCATTTTTAAACTTAGAAACATCACCGTACCTGAGTTTAGCATGAAAATATCGCAATTTTGCACTTTTCTGAAAAAGAGCATAAAGTAAGATGTGCTCATTTTAAAACGGAAAAAAGTCTCCACGATTTTTATTTGCTCAATTGTTCAACCTATCTCACTTTATCCAACAAGTAAATAACTTTGACAAAAATATTGAGGAACTCTCACAATCATCTTGCAAACTTTGCTTCAAAATTAGTATTTTGCACTTTTCTGAAAAAGAGCATAAAGTAAGATGTGCTCATTTTAAAACGGAAAAAGTCTCCACAATTTTTATTTGCTCAATTGATCAACATGTATCTACTTTATCCAACAAGTTAATAACTTTGACAAAAATATTGAGGAACTCTCACAATCATCTTGCAAACTTTGCTTCAAAATTAGGATTTTTCACATTTACACAATTGCTGAAAAGGCCATTACACCCTTCTCTGAAAATGGAACAACCCAAATGTTGTACAAAGAATTTTTAATTGTTATGTCGAGACAAAATGTGTATTATTACTGCGAAGTATAAATAAAATGTCTGCAGATGCGCGTTATTACGTGGCTCTAATCAAAAGTAAGTGCACATTTCAAAGTTTTTGTGTCTGAGAAGACAATCATGGGGGTCAATTTGAGGGGGGTCCAGTATCTCCCAGTGGGGGGTCCTCAAACAATTTTAATACCTCCACTGTAAATACTCATGGACACATGTTTGATTGACAAAATATGAACAAAATTTGCTGACCCCCATCTTCCACCTATCATCTGAGTCTATCGGATAAACCCTCTTAATATTCCATCAGGAAAGTACATGACAATATTAAGGAAGAACCATGATAATTTATTTCAGAACCCTTGTGACTGTCAAAATGTTTTCCTGGAATGTTCTGACAGAGGATTTGTGGATATCTGATTATTATATATCTGGATTACTGAAATGCAAACATCATTTACTTGATATGAAAAGGAGAACAGGTTGATTCTATTAAGAATACTACACCCTGCCCAATTTTGTGCCTATTTTTGCATTTTTCTCAAAATTATAGCGCATTGGGGACAAGTAAGATATGTATATTATAGGGGCAAGGACTACAACTACTGCACTGGAAATTGTATTTCAGCACAGACAACATTTGTGGAGTTACAGTCAAAAATGAGGGAAACCATTATTTGATCAATAAATCAATAACTACTTGCTTTGAGTTGCTGAAATTTCAGTACAGTAGTTGTTGTCCTTGCCCCTATAATATACATATCTTACTTGTCACCAATGCGCTATAATTTTTGAGAAAAATGCAAAAAGGGCACAAAATTGGCCAGGGGTGTAGTACCCCCTTAAGCCATTATAAAAGAGAGATATTTGGTAACAATTCATGCTTAAGATAGAATTGATTTGATTGAAGCTTGTCCTTGGAGTAAAGTAAACTCAATTACCACTAATACCATGTGACAATACAAGTTTTCACAACTCCGTGTAATCTTCTTTAATAGCTACCCATCTTGTAAACAGTTATAAGTCTGTTTCAGGATATTCCAGGAATGGTTTCCAAATGTTTGGCATTGCATATTTGTAAAGTCAAACTTATAATCCTGTTACAGGAATATCCATGATATTCCATGACTATTTATTATGATCCATGACGGTTCAGGTAAAAACATGAATAAAATTGGTATTTTCAGGATATTGGCTGTACTAGTGAGGTCAACTAATTTCAATATGAAAAGTATTAATGATTCGCCAATCAAATAAATAAATCAAGACTATTGCATGAAAATTGTAGTGTTTAAGATTTATCAGAAGTCAAATAAAATAATAATGAATACAAAATAACAGATAACAAATAATAAATATAAAAATTAAAACAGGAAATTATGAAAAGCTCCGCCCTTTTTGCCACGCCCACTCGGGCATTTCCACGTCGTAACTTCCGGTAGATCGCACGATTTAACGTTTTAAAAAGCACGATTTATAATTTTAGAAAGCGATTTATGAAGAAACCCTATAATACGAATGACATCTCATGATGTGACGTTTTGTTCCATTGTTCCTTGCCTGGGATCATGCGTACTCATCGTGTAATTTTTATTTCGTTTAGGGCCTGTGCTTTGTAAAGTCCACCACAGTAAAAAAAAAAAAAGCTACGACGATATGACCATGATGACAGTGTCATGTGCACACCCGTGGACGCGTCCCTTGACTTGAATCGCGACCTGGTCGCGTCGGAGTCGCGAGGTAAAGCGACCATTTAAGGTCAATTCATCGGCGTCCCCTAGGTCAATTAGAGCTTTATCGTTTTCAATGTAGGTTCACAATGTGAACTTATTGTGAACCGAACTTAGTCTTTTGGTGAGATGTTGTTTTTCAAGTAATTTTTCCACTGTGTGACATGTGTGTGTCAGATATTGAGTGTTGGACTCAACTTTTGCAGGAAAATCCTGAAATAATCAACACAAGATGATAATCGTGAGTATAAATACAAACCACAGAGAAAAGCACGTGTTCGCCTTGAAACGTGTCCAATTTTGGGTCGATATGTTGAATAGGTAAGCTTATATTCAAGGATTTTATCCTCAAAAATTGCGTAACACTAATTCGGCAGATTTGACATTAATGAGCTGAACTTAGCACTAAACGGAACGATTTGGACAGAAATAAGTATTGAATGCACGCAAATTTACTTTTCCTCGCTCCCACCAATGCCATAGAACTCTTTTTTTTTCGTTTTAAAAGTGGGAACATTCGTGAATTTTGATTGACAAAATAGCATGTACACATAATCGTTTCCCATGCTGCAAAATCACATGAATTTTCTGTCTTGATGAGACTAATTAAGGCATATGTTGAGCTCCGAAGTTCGATATAAGTATCATAATTCTTTCTTGGGAGTTTTCAACATTTTATACCGAAATGATGGGGAAATCGGTCCAAGGGAAAGATATGAAATCTTTGGTGAAATAGAAAAGTGCGTGAGCAAAAGTGCAACTTTATATATACAGGCCTATTTACATAATTTCCTAGGACCTTGCACAAGTGATCATGCTCAAATAATAAACTGGAGAGGTTGGTCATTGAACCTATGATCATTAACAGCAAACATGGTCGATTCCTCCCATTTCGGACCAATTTGAAACAAGATTGCTCGAACCCTTAAGATCAATTTACTCGTAGTAATCGCCGGTACCAATGCTCTCACTAGCATTCAGTTGCTCTCAGCACCCCTCAAAGTCCTGGCACTGGAACCACTCGCTTTTCTTATCGAATTGTCATGTATTGAAATTCCCTCGGTGGGAATTATTCCCTTCCAGATTCTGAATTTTAAGTTCAATCTTATCTCAAGGGTCACGTGACTGCAATTGAATACATGAATACAAAAGCCACCTGGTCCATCAGGATGTGATTTTGAGAGAAAAACCTGTGCTCATCATTATTTTATGTTAGATAATTATAAATATGGTATGCCTGTTGTTTATACCATTGATATTTAGCATGTTTGACGATATAGCCTCAATCCATTTTCATTTTTTTTGGATGTATGCAAAATCGTTATAAATATTATAAATCACCTTTATCCCGAACTCACACTTATTCCTTTGGTACACTTTTTGTTTGCGAAGCTTTAAAAAATCTAAATAAATAAATAAATAAATAAATAAATATCGCAATAAATAAATAAAATAAATAAATAAATAAATAAATAAATGTCTTCTTGTTGGTGATCCATAGATGTCTTGCAAAAGTTATGGACGACTGATGTAATTTATCATTATTTTTCCTAAGATAAGTACTCAAGCCAGTTATCAATCATTTATAAGTCTCGTGAAACAAACAAACAAACAAAAAACATATACTTCCAACAAACAATCTCCAAAAAGAAATCAACTGAATTAAAATGATCTCCTTTCTTCTCCATAAACTTTAAAAATTCATTTTAAAGAAACAAAGTTGAACATTATTGGCAGGGTAGATGCTGCATTTAAAAGCAAACTTTTAGATAGTACGTAAGTATTTTAACATTTGATGAGGAAGAGCACTTTTGTGTGCTCGCTGTCTTCTTCGTTGCTGTATTATAAAATTAAACTCAATTATATGACTATTAAACTGGTTCAGATGCACTTCTTTTTTGACAAAGTTCTGTTCATACTACAGTCGTGGAATTATTCTTTTCAATGACAACAGATTATCTAGGTCAATAAAACCTCATTTTGATCATTTTCAAAAAAACACAGACATCACTCTATGTAATAAATTAGCGTTAATACGATGTTGCTTGTGGGCGGAATCTTATTTACAGAAAGAAGAATTAGTACACATTGCATTACAAAACAAACAAGGCGGCAGGCTTAATGACCTTTAAAAATCTGTGAACACCCTATGAACAATGGCTAATGTCAATTCACTGCTGTGTGCAATTAATTCCAAAATACAAGCGTCACTCAGCTATGTTGTTTGTGGCCGAAGATGTAATTTAAATTATTTAAATTCTCGGACCGGAAGACCCCATAGGTGACATTTGAATCATATAAAAACAACACATGTTAGACTGAGTTACGTCAATTGGTAAGATAATACAAATACCATCACACATGTATGTATAATGTTCAGCTAATACACTTTTGAAGGTATTATAAACCACACACTTTACTCCTATTAAACGTTATTTGTTCAGAAGTCACTTTTGATTTGAAACCAGTTTTTTAAACATTGTGATTTGAATCTGGATGTAAAAATAAGAGAAATCAAAATGGGATTCTTTCAACCATGTATTTTTCACAAAAGATCAAAATCTCAGAAATGAATTTGATATTCTTTCGAATAATCGACCAGCCTTATTCATGCGGATAATTTCCCATAAGTACTGTAGTGAAATTACAATGAGTTTGGTAGTGATGATAGCAGTGCTGTATCGTTTGAGTCCGAACTTTTTTGGACTCGGACTTGGCTTAGACTCGAATACCAAAAGACCTGCCTCGGCTCGGACTCAACATATTATAAATATTATAAATGACTCGAAGCTACCTTATTCTTTGGTTACTCTTTTGATGTCCAGTCCAATTAAATCCATAAATAAATGTAAATGATTATCTAAATATGTCCAATTTGATCTATTTAAATTAACTTCAATTATTTGGCCATTTTGTCAAAAAGTTAATTGGGGCTGTGTATTTGATCATTATTATATCCTAATATTACCAAATATTTAATTTATCTGTCACAATACAGAATCATAATTGTTAAAATGAAATTATTGATAATAAATTTAATGCATAATTTTATAAAATATTTATGATAAAAATATCTAAGATTTCTTTTATGGAACTTTCTAAAAGGTGAATTCCTGTTAGTATTAAATTATGACGATGATGATGATAACGATGAGACGATGATGATGATGATGATGATGATGATGTATGAAGATTATACCCTGGTTTGAAAACATTAATTGCCTTCATTTACATGTATGCTGCACGCTACTTAGTGACACTTCTTTCAGAACACTTCTTTACAAAGTCCCTACTATGAGTCGTGTTGAAATTCTTTTCAATGACAACAGATTATCTGCGAGTTTAATAAGTTCATTTTGACCCCCCCAAAAAACACAGACATTCACTACGAGTGAACTTAGCTGTTACTATACGATGTTTTGATACAGAGGCATTTTTACAGAAAGAAGAACTAGTTTGCATACCTGTTCAAACAAGGCGGCAGTCTTTGAATGACCTTTACGAAATCTGTTGGTTGAGTCTTTGAACAATGGCAATGTCAATTCATCTGGTGTGTGGAGTAGGGTCACTCAGCTATGTTGTTTGTGGCCGAAGATGTAATTGTGGTTATTTCTTTCGACCGGAATGACCCCATAATGACATTTGACAACAAATAAATCACAAATATACACTGATAAAATTGGTGTAATAACATTCAAATTTTCTCAACACTTTTGAAGGTATTGCTCATTTTCAAATTAGCATTTTGATTTGAAAATATAAAATTTTGTTCTATTTTTGGAAATGTTCTACCCGATGACCCATTTTTTTCAAAATGTTATACCAAATGACCCCTTTCTTTCAAGATTTTATAACCAATTACTCCTTTTTCATTTTATTATACCCAATGACCCATTTTAGTAGCAACAAATATGTGTGATATTTTTTATGTTTATAGGCCTTTAGATTCTCCAAAACAAAGTGAGCTATCGAATAATCGACCAGCCTTAGTTCATGCGGATAATTTTATAAGTACTGTAGTGAGAATTACAATGAGTTTGGTAGTGATGATAGCAGTGCTGTATCGTTTGAGTCCGAACTTTTTTTGTCTCGGATTTGGTTTTGACTCGAATACCAAAAGACCTGCCTCGGCTCGACTCGACACAAAAGGACTCGGACTCGAAGCTGATTCTGGTTCGAGTCCAGTCCAATTAAATCCATGTAAAATGTGAAATGATTATCTAAATATGTCCAATTTGATCTATTTGTTGACTTCACTTATTTGGCCATTTTTCAAATTAATTGGGGGCTGTGATCTGTCATAATTATATCCAATATTCACCAAATATTTAGTTTATCTGTCACAATAGCACATATTATTGTTATCATTAATGAAATTATTGATAAAAAATTTAATTTGCTTTATAAAATTTTATGATAAAAATAAGATTTCATGGAAAAAAGGTGAATCTCCTGAATTGTGCTGATTTTAACATGTATGATCGATCGACTTTTAGCGCGATCAGAACGATGAATCGATTGATGATGATGATGATGATGATGATGTTATTTTTCTATAATGCAAATTGAAAACATTAATTGCCCTTCATTTACATGTATGCTGCACAATACTTAGTGACACTTCTTTACGGTCCCTGGTGCAAAAATACCCAAAAAACTGCGAGTTTACACATAGTTCACCCCCATTGCACCACCCCATGACTGCTGTTTTACTCTGTTTGATACATGTAGTTTTTACCAGGGAGTTACCTGACCTGTTCATATGTATGGGTCTTTGAAGTGAAGTGTGTACGATTGGTTGGTTGAGTCTTTGAAATGTCAACTGTGTGCATCGGGTGGGGTGGAGTAGGGTTTAGTATCGTGGGTGTGTATAGAGGGGAGTGGTGTGTGGTGGTGTAGTGACCTTGACCAATGACCTTCTCTTTCTACAATTTTATCATCAAAATGCCATAAAATTATGCGGAAACATTCAAATTTTCCTTTTTTCAGCAAACTTGTATTGCACATTTTCAAATTAGAAAGAAAATATAAAATTTTGTTCTATTTTTTAGGAAATGTTCTTAGCCCGATGACCCATATTTTCAAAATGTTATAAAAGACCCCTGATTTTAAGTACTTCCTCTATGTTTCAATTACTTATTCTTTTTTAAATATCTGAATTTTTAATCAACAAATATTTGCTAATAAGGATTTTAGTATGCATTTGTATGTACTAAGCGATTAAGTACCTAAAACAATCCCACCCCCCTCCGGGTGTGGACTCTGACCGAGTCCGGACTCGTTTATTTTTATTGGACTCGAACTTTTGCCCAGATTCGGCACCCTGGACTTGGACTCGAGTCCGGACTCGACACAAAAAGTATTCGGCTACAAATTCCTTAGAGTACGTACACACGCAAAGAAAGGAGATTTATGGGCACACTTTTGGTGAAATTGTGATTAGTGAATGTACATTTGATGTATGAGCGCCTTGATGCGTAAAATTTCAGGAGTATCAAAATTTCAAAAACTGCCTGATTTCCAACTTACTCCAAATTTCCGCAATTTTATTTATTTTCAGCACGTTTTTAGGCTTTATAGCCCAAATTGGCGCATTTTCGAGTTTTCCTGCGATTGCAAATTGCTATGGCACTTAAAACAGCAGACAGTGCATTGGAAATCATTCCTATAGTCAATCACGTTTAGTACTAACAGAAAAGCATGTCCCAAAAATTTCATTTTGGCCTTTGCTTGTACCAGATTAAGAAGTACTAGACCTTAAAGGTGGTCAAAAAGTTTCAGTTACGCAACACCAATTATAACCACTTGTCGACAAAGGAGATAACTAGACATGTACATAACATGTAACCACTCTGCCATGTTATTTGTGCCTGAACAGGCATTTTAAAGGAATTTTGTTTGGGACCGGAAGTCACTCCTTAATAACATTTGACCCCAATAAATAATATCACATAAACATTAGCTAACCAAAGTTCCTGCTGTGTGACTGTGCTTTGTATTGTATACCTCGACTGCTTACATTAGACCCAGTTTTAACCACCGTTTATCAGCGAGAGCTGGAGAGATTTGACCTCAAATCTGTGTATAAGTCATAGACACTGTAATATCAATGCATGTGTGCAAGTTGTGTCACTGTCCTACGTAATATATGGGAGAAGAAGCATTTTGAAAGTATTTCGTTTTTTTACCAGAAGTGACCTGGACCGACTCACAGTGCAGCATCACAAATACAAGAGCACAAGTAATGGATTTGACCTTTAATGGCCAATTTTGTCAATAACGAAGCATTTTAGACATGCCAGAGCATGACGTATATGCATACCAATGTGTGTACATCTACAAATGGAAATTTTTGACCTTTTGCCAATTTTGTCAAATTGCAGTCATTTTAGACAGTAAACGATTCCTTTTTTGACTTGCTATTGCATGACGAGCAAAGACCATTTGCGTTGAAATCGAGACATTTTTCATTTTTACCCGTCTGGTAAAAAAAAAAACTGACCACCGCCCAAATTTGACCTTTTTAGCTTATAAATTTGACCGCTGTGTTGACCTTTAACCTTGAATATGGGCGGAGTGCCGGGAAATATTTTTTGTTAACATCTTGAATGTATTATAGGACTATAAAAGGAAACTAAAAAAGTTGCTTTGGTAGAGTCCGGGGGTGCACATTAAAACCTTGTAGATACCGGACTACTATTCATAAATGTGCCTGTTATTCGCACGTGCAAGTTCGCACCATTGAAGTGCAAACAAGGGCGTCTTGCCTGCTATTCGCACCACCACCATTGTGTGAATAAAGAGCAACCTGCCCGTCATTTGCACCACCATGGTGTGTCGAGTGCGAGTCGGGTATTTGCATGAAAATACTAATCATAGTATATAGGTTAGGCCTAAAGATAAAGTTGCAATATTGGGTGAATCTGCATTAAAACGCATCAATGTGATCTCCTGGGATGCGTAAGCGTAACATCGTGCAGTTATTGTTAACTACATGTCAAAGATCGAAAGTGGGACTCAGGGTTTAATTGAATTGACTACTGTCACAATCAACTTAGATTGACTCTTGATTTTCTGTTCAATTAGCTTAGATTCTTGAAAAATTTGAAAAAAAAAACTTGTGGCCAAATTCATCAAAGAAAAGTGTTAGCACAGCCTAAGACCTAACATGATTTATGCTTTTCAATTCCAAAGTTCAATTTAAAACCCCATTTCTTTTCAATTTTGCCTCATTTTAAGCAGTTACTTAGGTCCATCGAAAGGGTTCATGACCTTTTACAAATCGAATGGGACGGTCCATTCTCAAAATAGGGCATAGACCCTATCCAATTTAGCAAACCAGTCTGTCCACTAATATGTCCTGCTATTTCAATTGTTATACAGTTCCGGTTATTGGATAGGTTCTATAGGTGATGATGGTCCACCGGTTTTTGTTACAAGAAAATATATGGCGCGATTACGATTTATGCATAGGCCCTAATATTTATTCTAAGAATTATTTTTCATAAACAATGACATTAAAATTATGGATTTCGTTCTTATTTCAACTGGTTTCACATGTAAATTGAGTTTTCAAGTTCAATACCGCCATTCTCTTCAAAGAATATCAGCATTCGTTGACATTTTCAGATATCAGTGACTTTACAAGAATTGTTTTCTGTAATCTGATTGTTTTAAATATATAATATTTTCTCGTACAAAAGTTCTTTTGTTTCACAATTTCTTTTCAGTTTGTATTCAACAAACAAAACAAAATAACAAATTGAAAATAAATCTATAGCTTTATAATAGGCCTACAGGCCTACACCTTCTCAGACCCATTCTCAGACCCATTCGCACAATAAAAAATAACTAACTAACTAACTAAATAAATAAATAAATAAATAAATAAATAAATAAATAAATAAATAAATAAATAAATACGCACGGAATGTATTTATATAAGCTGGGCCTTTTGTCTAGAAAACCTTAGTTCATAAATAATAACGTAATGTTTCAACAGTACAGTCTAAACGCAGGACAACCGATTCTTTTGTTCTGCTTAGTCGCGCTAAAAGTCGATCGATACATGTTAAAATCAGCACAATTCCGAGATACACCTTTTTGCTATGAAATTTATTTTCTCGGTCAAATATAAAGCAAAATTTTATTTTTCGGTCAAATCTACAAAGCAAAATTTTATTTTTCTTCAGTAATGTCAAATAACAACATAGTGCTTGGATGAACATTTTTTTTTGAATCCTGGTGTTAAAATTAAGCATCAAATTGTGTCTTTTAGTGTGATATTTTTAATTTTCAGCCGGGAAATGATTGCGCACTGATCGAGTTTTTCTATAAGTGCGTTTCAGTGCGTATGGGAGTAATGTTTCCTTTAGAGCAGTCATTACCCTACTACTAGAGTGATCTACAGCAATTCCGTGGCCGGTGAGAGCGAAGGTTCGTTTCTTAGTGGATTTGTCTCCTATGAAGGTTAATAATTTAGCGGGGTACCCCTCGCGAAAGCGTGGGCGAAATCTATGAGAGCCCGAAATCCAAAATAGCCGCCGTCAACAATTTTGAAAAATATTTTTTCAATGGTTTGGCCTACAATGCTGTTCAATATAATATGTTTTCTGGGGATTTATTTTTGACCTTCAAATCCATGATGGCTGCCAATTCTCAGCTCAGAAAAGTAGTCCTAGAGCTTTCATATAGCCTCTATTGAAAACTATGTTCATGCAGAGTTGAGTTATGGACAGTAAACCTACAAGTTTATAGTGTACAGAAGTCATCTTACAGGCTAAAAACGAACACACATTATTCGAATGAGTTTAGTCTATATTTATTTCAGGTCTATGTGTGCGTTGCTCTACACTCTATCAACTGAAGATTAATACATAATTAAAGTAGTATCAAAGACATTTAGATTAGAAACATTTAGATTCGCAAAAAAGGACATGACACTCTAAACAAGTATGAGACTAGTGCATAGACCTATAGCCTATAACGCTGCTTGCCTGTTGCCTACAGCAAAATGCCTTATGAATGTGTACTAAAATGTGGCAAGCCGTGTAAGTCCTCTGATACTATTGAAGCTTGGTACATGGGAGTGTTTACAAACAAAAACCAAATACTGTCAAGACTTGACAAATTTGGAAATGCTTTCAACACCAATTCATGGAAAGATGAAAATCATCATTTAGATCAGATATGTTATAAATCAATCTCATCTTCAGACAAGCTTGAAAAGTCCCGACAGCGCAAAAGCACAGAAAGTGACGTTGCTCAGTGTAAAAGTCAACCAACAAGTTCTCAAAAGTAATGATGAGATAGATAGATTGCTGGCACCCAAGCGCCTGCATTCATCTGCGTGAACAAAAATAAATGTGTATGGTGCATGCAGGGTATGGACGAGAAGTACCCAAATCAACACACACTCAGCGTAGCGATCCTTCAAGCGTCACACATAGAAGATGGGGAGTTGCTGCTAATGCTGTTGACTTGGCTAAAATAGCCTAAAAGAAAAACTTAGCCCTTCCACACTCAGTCTGGCCTGCATGATTACCTATCACGTCACTGGAAAGCGCACTATTACTGTTATCAATATCCATGGTATGACGAGGAGTAAACTAGTGGCAACTCTACACAAGAAGGTTGTTTGCATCAGCTACGCAGATACGCTGCTCCCTACTGAGCACTTGGCTCTGATGGACGTTAAAGCATTAACAACCTGGTCACAGGAAATGACAGACAGCAAGCTAGCCATTGTGATCATCGACAACGACAAATTCATGATCGATACTATGACAGGCAGCCAGAGAGCTATGAAAAAAGCAGATGAAGAGCCTGCTGCGAGGATCATTAAGAAGAGGGAAATCTCTGCACAGCTGAAGGTAATGTCTGAAGAGGTTTCCGGTTCCTCTGGCAGCAAGAGTGAGGTACCACAGCTTGTCCCATGATAGATCCACCAGTAAACAGCACAGCTCGGCAGCATGCTCGTTCAGTGATACATGCGTGCACTGTCTCACCCAGACAAGACCACCCCTCATGAGCAATTGGTTCCAGCATACAGTATTGCCCAGTCCTGCACCATCCACCACCCAACAAGAGCAAGCCATACTACCTAGGGCTATATTGGTAGGGCTTATATTATGCATGATATCATTTGCGAAAGGATTTGACAGTACTGCTGTGGATTCGGAAAGCTGTGTTAGACGCTCCCCATCTTCTGTGAGGGTTGTGTGGCGCTTGAATGAGCGCCATGCTGAGTGTGTGTTGATTCTGAACAGACTACCCCGTGCTCTATTCGGGAACTTCGCGTCCACGCAATGCATATGCACCATACACATTTACTTTTGTCGTGGAGAGGCCCACACACAGATGAACGCAGGAGCTTGGATGCCAACAGTCCCTCTGTCTCATCATCACTTTGAGAACTTGGTGGTTGACTTGGACACTAAGCAATGTCAATAAGTGGCCAAGTATAAAAACGGCGTATGGCACATTTTTGAAAAATAGAGGGCGCTGTTGAAAAATGTCAAAGGTCACCAAAGGTCATCCATACAAACATAACACATCATGAATGTAACTCGGGAATGTTGTCAATTTTGCTTTTGCTCTGTCAGGCCTTTTCAAGCTTGTCTGAAGATGAGATTGAGATATAACTTGTGTAAAGTATGTAATGACTTCTAGGCCCATCTTTATATGCAGTTTTCAAGTCCTGACCCGATTTTAGTGTTTGTTTGTAAACTCCCCCATTTACCTTGACCGATAGTGTCAGAGGACTTTAAACATGGACTTGCCACATTTTAATACATATTCATAAGGCATTTTGCTGTATGTTATGCAAGCGGTGTTAAAGGCTATCGTAGGTGATCTATGCACTAGTCTCATAGAATATGTTTCTTTCTAAATATATCTAAATATCTTTGATACTGCATTCATTCATAATTGTTGATCTTCAGTTGATAGAGTGTAGAGCAACGGACACATAGACCTGAAACAAATATAGACTAAACTTATTTAAATATGTGAATGTGTGTGCCAGAGTGCGGCATTATAGGTGTCATCTCTATAGTAATTCTATAACAATGGAGGATGAAGGTTTGTTTCTCATCAGCTACAAGCACTGACCTTTTGGCCTGCAAGATGACCCATGTGCACTTATTTGTATTTTTACTGTCCATAACTCAACTTTCATAACAGGCTATTATGAAGGCTCTATGGCGACTTTGAAAAATTGACCTTTCTGAGCTGAAAATTAGAGGCCATCTTGGGTTTGAAGGTCAAAAATAGGCCAAATCATTATTACTTGTAGATTTACTGTCCATAACTCAACTCTGCAGTCACACAGAGCTTTCATTAGTGGCTATTGTAAAGGCTTTGAAAAATTGACCTTTCAAAGCTGAAAATTGGCAGCCATCTTGGATTTGAAGGTCTAAAATAGGCCAAATCATTATTAATTGTATTGTTACTGTCCATCACTCAACTCAGCATGATTAGAGCTTTAATTCCTCATTTTGATTCAATTAGGCCCATTTAAGTTAATTTATTCCATTATTGCTCATTTCCACCGATACTATAAATTTCGAAGTTAATCAAATGTTTCTTCTTTATTACATTTATGATTGCAGGAGACTTACGACTAAGTGGATACCCAGTTTTGGCTCCGTTTACAGGACTCCTGCAAATATTCTTCAAGGGCCAATGGGCAGTTGTTGGGAAGGACAAATTTGGTTCAAATGACGCAAATGTAGCATGTAATCAACTGTTTGGTGTTGGTAATTATGGCGGTACCAATTATGACGAGGACGAATTTTGGATTCAACATAAGTATCCTGTTCTCGTGGATAATTTCGCATGCACAGGGACAGAACAACGTTTAATAGATTGTGGTTACGAATATCCTCCTGATGAAATCGCTGCCGGATATGACTTACCCGACGACTCGCAGTATCTCACATGCAACGTTGAAGGTATTTCTTATTATGGTTGGCAAGTGATGGATGTATTTGCAACAATAACAAATAAATCCACAAAAAGCAAAAAGCACAATCAAGTATGTTTCCCGTAGGCAGCGCGCATTTTATTTATTTTTTTTGTTTTTCGTTTCTGCTACACTCGCTAACGCGGGTTGACGAGTTTAGCTATACATGTAGTATCCATTCCGTGATCATTCTTGGCATCTTTGTAGACATCAAAATTTGTATTAATTGAAATCGCCGAAATTATTCCATAATAAAGAAACTTTATAAGACCTGATTATAATGAATTTTATGTGGAAATTGTTGAAAACGGAGTTTGTATGCAATAATATGTCGCTGTCAAATGACATCTGAAAGAGACTAGCTTGGCTTTACGTTACAAAGGCTATACTATAAATGGCCAAGTGGTCCAAAAAACGTGTAAGATAAACGTGTAAGGTTACACGTGTAAGATTGCATCTTATACGCGTAAGATTGCATCTTATACGTGTAAGAATGAAGCGGGATTTTTAAATTGACGAATCACAGAGTAAGAAATCACAAACAACCAATCATCTAACGCGTAACAAACTTCAACCAATAATAAGTAGATACGTTTTGTGATTTGTAACACCCTCGACTTCTTATACATGTAAGATTTGGATTTTAGTGATGGATGATACGTGATATTATTGGCGGCGTACCGAGGATAAGAAAATCGTCACCAAAATCGTAAATGAGGCATTTTCTTAATGTTTGTATAAGTGCTACAATGTCCAGTATTTTATGACGAATCTCTGTCATGAATTGTTCCTACTGCTTGTCCGTCATGGTCACAACCCGATTTATCTCACTTTTTGGCTACTTTTTCAGTTATCTGGGTCAATTAATACTCATTTAAAAATGTCAAGAGGTGGTGGTAAAATAATCACGTTTGCGAAAACTACCGCGGTGCAGATCGATTTTGAGGCTGAGATTATTCGACACTTGTCATACCAGTCAAATCGGAATACCGTCCATCCCTAATAGGCAATTCTTACGCGTATAAGAAATGCTATGGTGAGATTTCATTGGTCGAAGATGAATACGCGTAAGATGATAGGTTGTTTGGGGTTTAAATATGAATTCTTTATTATCATTCGTCAATTTAAGCATCCCGCTAGATTCTAAGACGTGTAAGATGCGATCTTGGAAAAATGTGCATACAATTGGGGATTGACATGAATAACCCTAGGATATACGCTAAATGGACAATTTCTAGATACTTCGACTGACATTTCACTGTCTTGCTTCCATGGAGAAATTTTCCCGATAGAAGGGCGAAATTTTGAAAAACTTTAAATTGAGTAACGATGACAAGTATGACAAAATTAAAATATTATCCTAAAACATATTGAATCACGTTGGAACTGGAAATATTGAACAAATCAGATTATGAGAAGAATTAATCACTATGCGTACTTCTCAGCAAATGTACGATTGAATGTGATACAAAATGTACAGCTGAAAGTATCAATGTTGGATGTTGAGCTCAATGTCATCCTGGAGTCTTATCGTGATTTCTGACATCTATATGAAATTTCCAAGAAGTAATAAATTAAATTGCAATCAACAATGGTCAATACAAGTCAAATATCCCATTATTTAATAACATAATCATCAAATGACTTGAAAAGTAGTTCATTGAAACTGTGATTCGTTGAAACTGTGATTTCTGAAAGAAGTTATTGCCAAAATAACTCATCATGGCGGATTGGTACTAATATACATGTAAATTCGACTAATATAAATGCACGGAGAGTGATCGCTCACGAATGAATATTTGTTTTGAACATTTCAGAGGCATTTTATTTTGATAAAGAGGCATTCATACTTGGACCTTCTCAGGACTCCGGTGTACTTCTCCACCGATTTAACATGCTGGCTACAAATCCAGCAATATCATCTGCCGGTTAGTATATTTATATTATAAGACTATTATTTATATATCAAGAAATTAGTTGCAAAAGACCTTACATCCACCTGTGACTGAAAATGGGTTATGACATTATGGCATGACATTATGGTATGGGTAAAAATACACATTTTGGTGGTTGCTTGACCTTCATACCACCTTCCCTTCCGGAGATATCGTATATTTCTCGTTTGGGAAATCTTAGGGAATTTCCCGAAATCTGAACACAAAATGCATATAAAACAGTTTGATTTTTAATTTGTTGATGTACAATAGTAGCATTGGATGGCCTTTAACTCTTAAAACCAAAAGGAACTGTTTTTGGTTTACTATTACTACTAAAAAATCATTTTAATTGACAAAAGCTTTTGCAGTTCGGAAAGTAATTTTTATTTTATTTTGAAAGCAATTATAAAGTTTAAAAAAATAGGGCAAAAAATGGGCTGACATTTGATTGGTAAAATTTGATTGCAAAGGTGGTCTCTAGAAAATGGGTAAATTCATTTTGCTGCAAAAGACCTTACATCCACAAAAGGCGCGATATAAAAGAAATACTAAAATAAGTACGAAGGCTTGAAAATTGTACCAAACATATTTTTGTAGTTTCTTTTCATCAACACTTTATCCAAAACCAAAATGAATAAAATCGAGTAATAATTGCACCCATCAATTAAAGAAGCTGTTTTTCACAAAAAGTGGATGTAACGGCTTTTGCAACTAAGCTTTTCATATATAGTAGATACCTAATATACAACAATGGAAAAGGCAAAGGAACAACTAGGCGTAAGGTATTATTGACCTCGATACATTATGACGCAATACCGCAGTCATCGAGCAAATATAGTAACCGTACAGAATTTTTTGGACCCTGGTTAATGTATTTTAGGCGGTTTTGATCTTTTTGGACTTTGATGGCTAAAAATTATGAAACAAAAATGATGTAAATATGCAGCGTAACTCGGTGTATGGTTTGAAATTGGCAAATGCATAACCACCGTTCGAGGCCTTTTCCGTGAACATAATATAGCTCTAGTTCTTCTTATTATTCAGATATTATGCTACACCGTGTTTCTCTTGAGAACTCTGTACCAACCACCATGACAATAGACTTCGCACAGACTCACAGCAAGAGTGAAGCAATCATTGACATCCCTCCTTGTTCGGACAGTGACTCTGACAATCCTGCTATTTGGGAGTTGACTGTCACACAATCATCTAATCCTGACGCTCTATTACAACCGAACCCATCGTTCGTTTACGTTTTCTGTAACAAAATTCGACGCGGTATGATATTCTTTCCTTTTCCTTTTTCTACGATTGTAGCCTATTCACCTTTTCGGTAAATCCCAAAAGCCTTTGCGGGTAGACCTGAGATGTCGTCATTTAACGTCACGCTGATGTACACGTCGATTAACGAACATTGTTACTACGCATTTGAAAGTCGCGAAGTGCGCAGTAGCGATGTGCGCATCGGGGCGATGACATCAGTAGATCTAATCGCAAAAGATTATGGGATTAATCGAAAAGGCGAATTCATAATTATATAATTTGCCCAAGATGGCGTTGTCATGTTTGGACCCACCCTCGCGCACATAACAGCCTACCCCGCACACGCCCATCCCACCCCCGTAACCCATCGCAACACACTTTACCGATATGCAACGCCTACATGTATCCTAAGAATGTGGAAGATGCCAAAGTCCGCAATGTTGCGAGTTAATTACAAAACATATTTCTCCTGTAAGTCCTTTGAGTGTACTAACACTTCCATTTGAAGGCGACGAATAATGACTAGAATAAAATCTTCTGTATGCAAAAGTATGGTAACTAATATTTGGAAACTTGGGATATATGAACTAGTGATATGATATGAACTTCGGGCCAGCGATTTTAAGTGTTCGTTTCTTAAAAGAAAGAAAAGAAAACAAAACGTACACGTTTTCCATTCTCCGCCGCCATTTTCCTACTACTATACAATGTTTCCCTGATTATGCTGCAAATATTAATTTTCTTCGATCTTTCGTCAATCTTTTGTCAAAGCGGACAAATAATACGACAAATGAGGTAGAATCAAATAGTACCGTCTGCATTTGCGTGTCGTTTATGGAGGCCAGCTTAATGACCTCCTGCTTATTTTTGCTATGCGCCCGCACAACGTCGATTCAAAGTATACTGCGCCAATAAAGTAGCCTCCCACTTGGAAAAATAATCACAATTTCCAAACTGAACAATATTGGGGAAAATTTGTTATTTTAATAGACGCACTATCTAATCCTGCACATTATGACACCATATTGAATCCAATGTGAATTCAAGAAGCAAAGTTACAAGCGTTTGATTAGACGGTCCAGTTTTAAAAGTGACAAACTGGCCTATACAAAACTCCACAGACTAGACATCTGATTTGAGAGTGGTGAATGGCTAATTTATGCTTTTGGCTTTAATTTAAAACAAAAGAAGCAAAAGAAACTGAAGCAAAATAACTGACAAATAAAATGAAAGTTATGAAAAGTACAGAGAAGTAAAAACTGAAATAAAAACTCCTTTTAATAACGCTTCATTGAAGAAACTGTGTTGTCTCTTTGTTGGAACTGGACCTTCGCCTTGTATAGGCCATTTTGTCACTTTTAAAACTGGACTTTCGTCTATTCAATTGCTTGTAACTTTACTTCTTGAGGTCACATTGGATTCAACGTGGTGTCATAATGTGCAGGATTAGATAGTACATCTATTAAATAAACAAATTTACTCCAATATTGTTCAGTTTTGAAATTGTGATTATTTTTCCAAGTGTAAGGATACTTTATTGGCGCAGTATATATTGTTGTTTGCGATCTGCGTAAACTCACGCTAAACACTGCATGAAACGCAAATTGTTTGTTCGATTTTTGGGGTAAGTGGCCTTCATCTGTTCATGAGCGACAAACCAAGAGTGCGGACTTACCATAGCGCTACGGTATGGTGCAATTTTGAGGCTAGGCGGTAATCTTTAGGTTTAATATATTTGACTGCGACAAATTATAGCTGCGTTTATCGTAAAGTAAAATTTTAATTTGTGTATTCATCGGACAAGAGCATTAGACAATAGTACCAGTTAGAATACTGCCGCAGCAGATGAAGGTAATTATGGTGAAAGAATCGGGATATTTTGAGATGCTTTTAGATACTATATTGCAATAAAGGATACAAACAAAATGAATAACACATATTTTGTTCCGTCTTAGCTATTTACACGATAGAACAAGCCGCTTATCGTGTGGCAGAGACGACTCGAGAACTCCTAGTAACTGTAGTTAGATCAGGTGATGCTATTGATGGCCCTGGTTATGTAGGTAAGTTGTTGCTACCTATGAGTTTGTTACTTTCTCATTATCTTCTTGTAATAATCGAGTATAGAAAATAAATGAGTCGATTGAAATAATTATACACTTAAAACATGAGTGAATCCGACTCAAATTGTGTTATGGCTATTCATGAGGTCGCTCATGGCTAATTAAATATCTGCATATTCATACAATTTTGGAAATTATTCTTTTGTGGATTTCGTCAATTGATAATCAATACATTAATAATCGATAGATAAATCAATCAACCAATAATCAATCGATAATTATCAATCAATAATCGACTGATGAATCAATCAATTTATCAATAATCAATCGACAAATCACAGTAAACACGCATTCAGCTTAATTGGTGCTCCCGAAAGGTTTCATCGATAATCTAAGCTCTCGACAGTCAAATAGGCAGGGAAATAAGCAAATGAACAGTGAAATGACGCGCTTTTTTACAATAAATATAAAAAATGTTGGTGTATTTTTTTTCATGAAAAGAAATTTGATATTCTTTATAACCAACAACCAATGGTCTAGTGATCAAGTGAAATCACTGTACTTTGTAATTTGTGGAAACATCAACATATTTAAGGTATTTGTTTACACACCAGAAATGACCCCTAAATGACCTTTGACCATAATGCTGTGTACATCCCTTAGACACTGGTTATAGATGATGAATGCGTGCAAGTGACATCATTGTGTTATGTAGTTTGACCCCAAATGAAAAGTACCATATATTTACGATGTAATAACAAGTCATGTGTGAACATACCGTTACTCTGCTGTGTTTTCTGGCTAAAAAAATGTTGAACGTTTTTGGTTTTTGACCAGAAGTGACCCCTTAATGGCATTTTTGGTTTCTAACCGGAAGTGGCCCCTAATGACCTTTGACCCCAAATGAAAAAAAATACAATATATTTACTATGTAATAGCAAGTCATGTGTAAACATATCATTGCTCTGCTATGTTTTACTGGCTAATAAAAAACATATATTTACTATGTAATAGAAAGTCTTGTGTAAACATATCATTACTCTGCTATGTTTGACTGGCTACTAAAAACACCATATATTTACTATGTAATAGCAAGTCATGTGTAAACATATCATTGCTCTGCTATGTTTTACTGGCTAATAAAAAACCATATATTTACGATGTAATAATAAGTCATGTGTGAACATACCGTTACTCTGCTATGTTTTTCTGGCTAAAAAAATGTTGAACGTTTCTGGTTATTGACTGGAATTGACCCCTTAATGACCTTTGATCTCAATTCTGTGTATACATTTTAGACACTGGCTATAGATGATGCATGTGTGCAAGTGCCGTCACGGTGTAATGTAATATGTGGAAGAAGAAGCATTTGTAGTGAAAATCAAAATGTTTGGTTTCTAACCGGAAGTGGCCCCTTAATGACCTTTGACCCCAATTTAAAAAATACCATATATTCACTATATAATAGCAAGTCATGTGTGAACATACCGCTATGTTTTTTCTGGGTAATAAAAGATATTGAACGTTTTTTGATTTTTTTACCGGAAACTTCCGGTAAAAAATTGGGATCAAAGTTCCTTAAAGGAACTTTGATCCCAATTCTGTGTATTACTTTTAGACACTGGCTATAGATGATGCAAGTGTGCAAGTGCCGTCACGGTGCTATGTGGAAGAAGTAACATTTTTAGTGAAAATCCACGTTTTGTGTCATCTGTGGCCCCACCCAATAGTCCTAGTGACAAAGTATGGTCAACATGGCTGAAAGCATGTGGCTACGATGACTGATCATAATGTTGACAGAAGAAGAAAGAAAGGAAGAAAGACGAACTAGATCTAGCTATAGATCTAATCCTAGCCGTAGCCGTTAAGCAGAAATGACGCCTAAATGACCTTTGACAAAATGACCCTTAAACTTTGACCTAAATATTTTTACGTTAAAAAGTGAGCTGTTGTAAACTGCTTATCCACAAAAATAACCTGTTAAGGGTGGTCTTAAAGGTCAGGTCTATAGCGAAAACAACATCATATCATTGGCAAGCTAATATTATGAGGACAATGAAAATGACTCCTTTTTTGAGAAAATAAGACGTTTAAAATTGATATTCCGCAAAAACCAACTTAAGCGGTGAGTTCCTTCGAACGAGACAGATTTAGCCTAGAAAACCGGTGACGTCATGAAATGAGATGTGCCCGCTGTGAGAAAAGGGACTATAAACGCCCTCAATGGACAGAACGTATACTGTTGCTGTTCACAGAAAAAAATCCAAATTAAGTATTACAAACAACGCTCTGCAGGGTCTATTGTTCTATTGTTTCCGATTAGAGCGCTGACATATTGGAAAATGTTGCCAATCAATATTCATGAGAGTGTACATTCAACGTCCAGTTTGCGAAATTGGGTGAGTTGTGTTTGGTAGGTGTGAAATACATCTGACTGGGCGTTTTAATTACGTAACGAATAAAGGCATTGACATAGTCGAATGGCTGCCCAGTGCTGTTATGTGTTTAGTTATTATATAGGCCTAATAATTATTATTAAATGTATTCATCATTCCTTTCTTTTCCCTTCTCTGTACTTATTCTTTCCTAGGCCTACATTTTATCACTCCCTCGCTCTCATTGTCCGCTCTCACCCACCCTCTCTCATTCTCATCATACTTATCTCATTTCTTGCAGAGTTTGTGGTATACAGTATGTGGGAGAAACTAAGACTGCACTTAAGAAGCGGTTTTATGGACACAGGTCCACTGTCAAAACCAAGAAGCTTGACACCACTGTTGGTAATCACTTTAACCTCCCCAACCACTCCATCTCCGACATGATCCTACAGGGCATTGAGTCTTTAGGTAACCGCCCCGACACCGTCCGTGCCAGCATGCAGGGAGAATTCTGGATGAAGCGCCTTTGTACCATCCAGCCACACGGTCTCAACATCCAAGAGGGAAACGACTAATTTGTTCTTCATCATCATAATATTTTGCCCCCCATATTTTTTTCTTCCAATTATTTTTTATATATTTTTCCTCCACTTTATTATTTTAGTTTTTATTTCCTATTTACATCTATCATTTTGTTATATGTTCATGCAGTTGCCATTCATTTTCATATTTCTATTCAGCCCATTGTCATCATTCATATCCTTATCCCTATTTCTTCCATTCATGACATCCCACTTCCTGCCCCTATTGATGTTTCCCAAATAACACTTATGTCTTCTATTGTCTTGCTAATTTCCTTTTCCTTTATGTCCATGTCCCTATATATGCATGTTTGTGTGTTATCTTGTCACTCTGCCTTTGATAAAGATCCTGCTATGATCGAAAGCTCAAACTAAATATTTTTAACATGTTTAGAATGTTGTAAGGATCATTCCTGTTGAATTTGAGCTCGATCAAAAAAATGTTGATATTTGACCTTTGACCCCTAAACTTTGATATTTGGGGTCATAAATATTTTATCATGTTTAGAATGTCGTAAAGATCGTTCCTGTTGAATTTGAGCTCGATTGGCCTAATTTTAAAATTTGACCTTTGACCCCTAAACTTAGACCTTTGGGGTCACAAATATATTTAGCATGTGTAGGATGTCTGGATCATTTCTGAGCAAGTGGCATCAACAATGTTACATGTAGCAGATATGAATTTGACCCTTAATGACCTTTGACCCCAAACCGGAGAAAAAACTTTTATGCACCTGTTAAGGTCAATGCATGTGTGTAAGTACCAACTTTGTACTACTTAATTTGTGCGAGAAGTAGCATTTTGAAGGTATTTCATAAATGACCGGAAGTGACCCCTAAATGAACTTTGATCCCAAATCGGAAAGCAACTTTTGTGTACCATGTAAGGTCAATGCATGTGTGCAAGTCCCAACTCTGAGCCATAAAATTTGTGGAAAGAGTAGCCTTTTAAGCTGAAATCATCCAATTTTATCATTATTATGTTATGGATCCCATATTTTTACACACTTGGATTCATGAAAACATAATAATGGTCATTATTATGTTTTCATGAATCCAAGTGAAAATATTGGATCCAAAACATAATAATGATAAAATGGATGCTTTACGCCCAATATTTATTGGTTTCGCTAGGACTTTTAAAATATTGGACGAGACGTAACAATGTTTTAAAACTCATAGCACGACCAATAAATATGGGCTCAATCGATCCAATTTTATATCAAAATCGGCCTCAGCATAAAGGAGCAGTGGACGTGTTGCCAGAAGAAAGAAAGAAAGAAACTAGGTAAAAAAAGAAACTGTTAGATTTCAAGACCTAGTCACGGCTAGGTAATGCACAGCGCCGATGGCGGCTGTGCAAATAAGAACGCGGAAAACAGGCTAGGATGCACAGCGCCGATGGTGGCTGTGCAAGAAGAAAGAACCTGTAAGAAAAAAGACACAGCCGTAGAACGCGGTAAAAAGAAAGCACTGCGCCTGAAGGTGACAGTGCAAAGAAACAAAGAAGAATAACACGGTAAAAAGAATACACGTCGCCTGAAGGCGGCAGTGTAAAGAAAGAACTAGATCTAGCAAAAGATCTGAACCTAGCCGTTAAGTATAAATGACCCATAAGTGACCTTTGACGAAACGACCCTTAAACTTTGACCTTTAGAGATAACGTGACCCCTGGGTAACGGATGGGGTCAACTGTATCTGTATTGTGTTTAGGATGTCACAAGGATTACCCCTGATGAAGTTTAGCTCAATCGCAGCTTGTTTGTAGATTTTAACCTTTGACCTTGAACTTTGACCTATGGGGTCGAGACTATCATAGACGTCCCCGGTCACTAATGTTGTATTACTCTAGTAATAACGGATAGCCAATTTGGCAACATTTTAAGTATTTTATCGAGTGCCAGAAATGACCTTAGATGATCTTTGACCCCAAATCTGTGACCCTGTAGTAAACATCAGTCAATGGCCATGAACGTGTGCAAGTGACACCACCTAGCAATTTCACACATAGCAGATATGAATTTTGAAATTATTTAGACTTTGACCGGAAATGATCCCTTAATGACCCCGCCCTTTATCTGTGCACAGCCTATAGACACAGAATAAAGTTAAGTCACATGACTTAACCATGTCATCATCGCATGTAATTTGTGGAAGGAGTAGCGTTTTTGTGAAATCAACATGGTCAAGACAAAAGACAGGCAAAGTGTACCAACCTTTTTTCCTGGGTTGTAGATCTAAACCTATATATGGGCCTACTTTGATGTTGGTCAGGCGCGTTGAGGTGATGTGAACAAATGATTTTGCAAGATCGACAAAATATGTGCGCATTCCATCACCCGGCCCTATGCACCGCGCCCTTCATCAGCACCAATAGAGATTAGCCATGGGTATAGGCGTATATCGTAGGGGATGGGGATAAATCCCCTCCCCCAATATATTGATAGGGGGATGGTCCATACAATCAGCACCCTCATGTTGATACCTGTATGTGGGTTTCTGACCAAATTAACCTCATATTTGGCCATATAAACCTGAACATTTGTGCGCGCTTAAGGCGTCGTGCGAATTTAATCCACTGTTGTATCAGACTTTACCAGTTTATAGCTTCAATATGGTAAATTTTTCGCTCGCTTTGCGCGCAGTTGTAGGACGAACTGACCTTGTCACCAAAATGTGCTGAAATATTTACAACCCCATCCCCCAATGTTAAATAGAAATCTCACTGGCCATAGGGCATGGTGGTAAGTCAGTCCCTTCCCCTGCTCAGAAATGCTGTGACAATATTGACGCCAAATTAAGCCAATTTTGCAACATTTAACGTTAACACGATCACGAATCTCACAAAATGAGAGTTAGAATTTCATCTATTCTATTATGTAAATTATAAATATGAGTGCTAGGGCAACTCTTCTGATGCCTGGAATAAGCACAGTGCCGGATTTACCATTTGGTCAGATTGGCCCGGGCCCAGGGCCTCCAAAAATTGCCCTGTGCATCTCCCTTTTAAGCCGGCAAAATACCATTTTTTGGGCCAAAATAGGATAAGATTCTAAAATTTATCGCGCTTCGCGCGCACTGGCTTCTTGTATAGTAAAGTTCACTTTCACTTTGGCCTAAAATTTGCGCCCTTTTGCGCGCAAATGTCCCGGCAAAATCTTGCATCAAAACAAAAACTTAGTTACTTGAGTGCCTCCAATTATGGACTGGCCCCGGCCCCGGCCCACACAAAGGTAAATGAATAAGCATAAAACTCATGATCATGAGCTGGATCAAAATACAGGGACTAAATAAACCAAAAGTTGTAGAAGGCCTGTGCAACTTCCTTTGGCACGATTTTGTCCTCAATTGTATTCATTTTAGCATTAAAATAACATTGTTTTCGCGCGTTCGCGCGCATTTGTCTCGGTAATATTCTTTTAGTAGCAGATCAGTGGGACGATTGGGAAATTTTGTCCCCTGGCTCGGTGACTCCGGTACATCCCCCTTTGAATTTTAGCATTAAAGTAGCAAATTTTCGCGAGCTACGCGCGCACTTTATCAAAATTTCAAGCAATTTTCCCCGGTAAAGGAATTCTGGGACAGCTTAGAAACATTTGAGTTACAGTGTGGGGAGGGTGTCTTCTATCCGAAGAGCCATGGGTGCCAATCATACGAAGTTGCGCAGGGGCCTGCAAAAAGGAAATCCGGCCATATACCAGCAAAATTTATTTGTCGACACCTCCCTGGGACAATGGACTATAGCCCTCATAATATTATAACACTATAGCCCTCATAATGACAATAAACAGCCCCTCATTAGCTATACTCGCAATGAACTTTGGCAACTTAAAGATAATTCTGTGGCAGTAACATCTAGTGTGAAATGTACACTTAAAGAACTTGGCATACAAAAACGCAATAGAGGTCGCAGAGCAGGTTCCCATATTCATCGTAAGATTCCTGTTCATGTTTCACATCACAGACCTATAGCTGCATACCAGTATGAAGATTACGTTTCTGACAGTAACATTGTCTTAGACCCCAATGCCAGTGTTGATTCCGGGGTTCATTCTGATTTGACTCTAAGGTCTGCCGTTTGTAGACCAAGAATTTTAACACCTATTGCATGTGTTGCTGAACAGTCAACCCCCCGCAAATATGACTTTCCTGCTGTATTGCTGACCAATGCACGATCCTTGGTTAAGAAGATGGATGAGATGGAAACTATCCTTAAACTTGAGAATATTGATATTGGTGTAATCACAGAGTCTTGGTTTCACCCAGAATTACCTTGCTCCATGTCATCAATCAACACCTTCTTCGGCAACACCTACTTGAATCAATGGACTTGTTACATGTTAAATATCCGGACATTAATTTCGCCATTTTAGGTGATTTCAATAGAATGAACATTAATCTGATAACAAGATCTTACAATCTAAAACAAATTGTAAATTTTCCTACTCGTGAACAAGCTATACTGGACTTGATTATGACTGACTTTAGTAAATTTTATTCAGATCCATTACCTATGTCACCTGTGGGTAAGAGTGATCACATACGCATTGTTTGGAAACCCAATCCTTCCACCACTCGCAAGCATAAAAATACTTTTCGAGTTGTCCGCACCTTTAAAGATTCCCAAATCAGGGAGTTCGGCACTTGGATTCAAGATCAAAACTGGTCTAATGTGTTTGAAGCCAACAATACTCAGGAAAAGGTGGATGCTTTTTATGAACATCTTAACAGTGCAATGGAGTCATTCTTCCCACATGTCAAAGTAAAGAACCATGACAATGATAAAAAGTGGATTACCCCCCGAATTAAAAAATTGATTCGGGAACGCCAAGCAGCCTTTCTGGCTGAAGACAAAACTCAGTGGCGTCAACTTCGCAATAAAGTCCAACGTGAAATTGCTAAAGCTAAAATTAATTATCATGCTAACTCTGTCCGGAATTTACAACATAAGGACCCACGTAAATGGCACCAACAAATTAAAGTCATGACTAATGACACAAAGGCTGAGCACAACATACATGTCCCTGGTATTCAGAATTCTGATCATGTCAGTATTGCTAACAGCATCAATGATCTGTTTGTGAATGTGTCTTCCAACATCAATCCTCTGGATAACACTAAGCTTCCATCTTATTTACCAGCTTACAAATCACCACCTCAATTATATCCATGGGACGTGTATGCTGAGCTCAGCAAGGTAAATCGGGGTAAAACATGTGGGCCTGATGGCATCCCTCCAAGGTTAGTTAAAGAATTTGCCTATGAGCTGAGTGTTCCCTTAACAGAGGTTTTGAACACCTCCCTCATTGAGGGAGTAGTCCCTTCTCAATGGAAGAAGGCCATCGTAGTCCCAATACCAAAAACAAACCCACCAAGCATTGAGAAGCTACACCCTGTCTCACTTACTGACTGCTTTGCAAAAATCGGGGAGGGTTTTATATCCAAGTGGGTTTTAGAAGATGTAAGTCATAAAATTGACCACCAACAGTTTGGTAATGTCAAAGGTGTGTCAACCTCACATTATTTAATTAGCATGCTTCACTTTCTTCATCAAGGCGCTGACAAGGCCAGCAACGTTGGCACAGTGGTACTCACGGATTTCTCAAAAGCATTTGACTTGATCGACCATACTCTGCTTATGGAGAAATTTATCCATATGGGAGTCCGTGAGTCTATTGTGCCATGGTTGTCTGACTTTGTCAGCAATAGACAACAGTGTGTTCGTTATAAACATGTTCTTTCTGACTACAAAACTGTAAATGGAGGTCTCCCACAAGGTACAAAACTAGGCCCAATAGGCTTTCAGATCATAATCAATAATGCAGTTTCAAGCAGTGTGCATAAAACAAAATGTTGGAAATATGTCGACGATTTGACAATTGTTGAGAACTGCATCCATCCCAAACCCAGCCAAATTCAAGATGTTTTGGATGAATTCAGTGAATGGTCTGCCAATAATAATCTGAAACTTAATCCTTTGAAATGTCAAGCCCTACAGGTCTGCTTTAAGAGTAATCCACCCAATAATGTTATCAAAATCAATGACATTCCTCTCAACTTTGTTTCTGAGGCAAACATTTTGGGTATTTGGATGCAGAAAAGCCTCAAATGGGATAGAAACATTGCTGAAATTGTGTCCAAAACTAATCATCGGTTGTATATGCTTAGGATTTTAAAAAGGTTTGGTTTTAATACCCAGGAATTATGTTCAGTTTATAAAGGATATGTTCGACCATTACTTGAATACGCAGATGTAGTTTGGCATTCCTCACTCACCACAACTCAAAATCATACTTTGGAGCAGCTGCAAAAAAGAGCTTACAAAATAGTTCTGGGCAAACTTTATGATGGTTATGACAACGCTCTTAATCTGTGCCAGCTAGACTCTCTAGCTGATAGGAGGGAGGACCATTGTCGTAAGTTGGCCGAAGGGCTTTCTGCTTCTATTCTGACAAAAGATCTCATCCCTCCTACCAGACTGGAGAGTCATGGCAGGGTCCTTCGCAATGCAAATCATATCTCTCAACTTTATGCAAGGACCGATCGTTTCAAAAACAGCGCTATTCCATACTTTATCAATTTATTGAATAACTAAGTGCCCAGAACTGTTTTGCATATTCTGACTTTTTTTAAATCTGTAATATTGAGCCAATTTGAGCCTTTTAATGCTGTGTATTTATAATGTTTTTGAATGACGTCTTGAATAAGTGCAATATTTTATTTCCAATCAACAGCAGTTGCTGTAGTTTTTCGTGTTAATATTGATAATGTATTTTTTAATGTTTAATTTTTTTTAATATTGTAAACCACTTGTAATTTGGCCTCAGGGCCACGATTTGTGTGTGAATAAAATATACTATACTATAGACTAGCGACGCCCTGATTAGAACAAAATCTTCTTCACCCATACAGAAATATCAACGATGGATTTTACGGAAGCTGAAGAAAGTAAGGATTATACCGGCATTTCTTCTCTACCAGTTGTATTCGGTAACGGGCAGACGACAGCGGAAATCTCGATTGAGATTATTGGGTGAGTGTCAAAAAGTTTTGTTTCGCTTAGGGTACTATAACAGTTTGTATGATTTTATCACATATTTTATGATATATGATTTTAAAACATAACATCATGAGACAGTTGAAAAAAAACTTTTCTTAAACATGATAGAGATACAATCGGTATATTGTTTTCAACAATTTTAATACCTTGAATAATAGTGTTTTTGATATAAAAGCAGTATATTCCGAAAACATTTTATCACATTTTTCATTTTTAACAGTTCTAGACCATGTTTCGCTTATAACAAATATATCAAAACTTTTGCAAAAGTTCACAAAATCATTATCTTCGAGTTAAGACTCTGACAAACCATTTATATTCCATACCATAAACGAAATGAAAGTGTTCAAAAATGTTAAATGTTCATTTATCTCATTTTGTTTGCGGTGGGACCGGCCGTATCCCTATTTACTTTCAATTTCATTTGTTGCATCATTAACAATGTAGGTCTTCTTACTGTTATCTTTACCGGTAACTACTAATTTACAATACCGTAAGTCCGATCTTTTGATAGCTGGATCCTTGTCAAGTTGAAGTTCCTTTTTCTTGTCCAATAGGCGTCTTCTTATTTGTCTTGTGCCTGCCGAGTAATCTTCACGGATGTAATAATTGGCGTCTTTCAGCTTATTGGATGCACCTAGAACGCGTTGTTTATCTTTAAAGCGCGAGAATTGAACAATTATAGGTACGAAACCGTCTGTCTTGGGGCCATTTGATATTCGATGCACGCGTTCTAATCCTTCACCTATGTTAGTTTTTAAGTTATTTTTGACGAAGTGACGCACTTTCAGTTCGGATTCATCCCAGGACTCATTTGCCTCTCCCTCAATGCCACAAAAGAGAAGATTGTTTCTTCGAGATCTATCTTCCGATTCATCCAGTCTGGCTTTTACAGCTTTTAGGTCATTTTCCACAGCGCGATATCTTACTTTCGTTTCATTCAGCTCAGCTTCTAGTTCAACTATCTTTTTCACTTGGTAAGTATTTGATTTGGTGTTTTCAACTTTAACAACAGCGCTCTCAACATTTTTAGGTCTATTTCCAAAATGTGTCAGTTTATCATCAACAGAGTTCTTCCATTCTAGCAAATTGTTAAGCATGGTAATTACTACAAATGTTTTTTTGACTGAATCGTAGATTGTAGCAGATAATCAATACATTTTAAATGGCATGGAAACATCACCATTGGTCCGTGAAAATGGGAAAAGGTACCCACGTCCAATAGTAGAGCAACATCCAACAGTTTGGGGGTGTACATTCAGTCTGTTTTAAATTAGCATGGAATGTGCCGTTTGCGAATTTGGCCGTCATCTTGGTCATTATGTGAAAATCTTTAAAATGCTACCTGTGTCAGGCGCTTGACGATCCCATTTCAACCAAACGTGGTCATAAGAACCACTGACCCAAGCTTAACATGTTATACACAAATTAAAGGTCATATAGGTGATTAGGGGTAATTTTGTGAAAATCTTAAAAATGCTGCTCCTCCCAGGCCCCTGACAGTAAATTTCGCTGATGCCTGCCGTCTTTTCTCATCTCGAGTTAACCATAATGTTGTTTTGGTTACACACCAGCCTGCTGAATAGACTATCGCCAAGTCTTACGTGTAGGGCGTGTAAATTTAGGTTATTTCTCGTGATTGAAAAATGCTTTCTTGTATTCTTGGCCTGGATCGCGGGAATCTTGGTCGATTTGATGCATTTAATAAATTAAGTTCATGACTGATCTCAAAATCTCGTTAAAAAAGCTATTGAATATTTGAAACAAACATACCACATCAGGCTTGAAAAAGTCTAACCATAGATGCAGCAAGCGGCGATTTTACGGGCAGTTGAATAATTACATTAACGAGGAGCACGGGCGCGATTAGGCCGGCTGAAATCGCGGTAGTGTTCCAGGATACGTAATGGCAGGGTAAATGGCGGCTCATGATGCAGTCATGTCTACAATAGAATTCACCGCGACCTTTGCAGGACTTAACCCCATTAAAAGCTATTAAACCAAGACAACACTCATTGAAAACAGCTCAACCGATTAAATCAGATTTTCTCTGGTTGTGCACATGTGACTGTTTTATATGTGCGGTATCGCAATGAGCTGGTATTATAGCTTCAGTTGGGTAACCGATTATAAAGGAAACGCAAGGAAACAATGGTATGTGGACCTTTGTTCACGAAATGAGACAATTGTCTGCTTTTTGTTAACCAGCATTCTTGAAAATGAGCAACATAATGATTGTTGACTTAACACGGTTTGGAAATAATTTCTTCATATTTTTTGGTGTTATTTGTCGTTAACATATCCTTCCTAAAACACCAAAGTACGAATATTTCCAAACATCTAAATTAGCTAAAAATTTAGGACATGTTACAAAACTATATTTTCTAGAATTTTAGAAGAGTACTTTTAATATTGGCCGGTTATTTTTCACACAGCGACGTTAATTAGGCAATGTACTATTACCTATAACATACACTAAAACACCAAAGTACGCATATTTCCAAACATCTAAATTAGCTAAAAATTTAGGACATGTTACAAAACTATATTTTCTAGAATTTTAGAAGAGTACTTTCAATATTGGCCGGTTATTTTTCACACAGCGACGTTAACTAGGCAAATCCCCCATACTTCTAACGTACGCTATTTGTAGAGGTCACGCGTCAATGGTAAGAGCACTGTGCATTGTGTATAGGAAAACGGACAGTAACTGCAGTATGTTACACATCTGAATACATTATTTGATAAGCTGTCATATTCCAACATACCTTATCCCTGTTCCTCATTTAAACTGCATGCTACGACCACCAAACTTGATCAGAAGAACACCTGGCCCAAGATTAATGTAAATTGTACCTCAGCTTGGGGTCAACCCGAGGTCAAAAGTCAAATAAGGTCACATGATGACTTTGCCAGATTGGGCTTAAACATGGTGCAAAGCATCCTTGATATGAAGGGAAGATGAGCATCAACCTGGGGCCACCCGAGGTCAAAGGTCAAGTGAGGTCAAATGTCAAATTTCTTCTTTTCAGGGACACGATCGATGAAGGGATGAAGTATTTCTTTTGCAACTGAATGATCCACCCGCGAGCTCTGTGCTTGGGTTTCCAAGCAGTGCTATGATAACGATTGTTGACGACGATGGTAAGTGATACTACTACATGTAGAGTCACATGACATCAGGTACACTACTAATACATGCCTGGTAAAATTATGTATAATTGTGGTGTTATTGTTGCATTATAATATTTTTATTTTTATATAGCTTTTTCCATCAAAGTTTTCACCGTTGAATCAAGATCAATATATCC
This sequence comes from Amphiura filiformis, assembly GCF_039555335.1. Classification (NCBI taxonomy): domain Eukaryota; kingdom Metazoa; phylum Echinodermata; class Ophiuroidea; order Amphilepidida; family Amphiuridae; genus Amphiura; species Amphiura filiformis. The sequence goes on from NC_092645.1 coordinate 9,064,975, forward strand.
CGTAAAGAGGGTAGGGATTGAATAAGAAGGCAAATAATAGGGCAACTATTAAACGGAATAAACCATATTCAGTAGTATGCTAATGTACATGATATGAATATTCAAATTGTTTTATTACAGCCTAGCGTCTAGCCCCTACCTCATGTATCAATAGATGGCGCTACCACTGTGTACTATAGTGCTAAATATGAGCATTTTAAACGAGTTATAAAATGATTAATATAATAATTTTATTAGAGGAAATGGGTTGATATCTTCGTATTTACAGGTGAACCTTATGCTTTTGAGGCACCGCTTTATCAGGTTCCTGAATCTGTGGGAGAAGTACCCGTGACAATTCGAAGGGAAGGAAACATAGATGAGGTGGGATCTGTAGGTATGTAAAGAAATTTTCAAGACGTCAAAGCACTATATTTGGTGGTGAACGTAACGTTTTTCCGTAGTTGTACTATTTAAACCCCGTGTGCGCAATATGCTCTGAAACATAACAAATTTAGTTCGTTCCCGTCCTTCCCTCTATCACTCCTCTCTCTCTCTCTCTCTCTCTCTCTCTCTCTCTCTGTCTCTCCCTCACACTATCTCTCTCTCCCCCTCTCTCTATCTCGCTCTCGCCTTCTCTTTCTGTCTTGGGAAATATTAGGACAGCTTTTGAGGTGTGTGTGTGCGGGGGGGGGGGGGGGGAAAATAAAATTAGAGAAAGAGGGGGGGATGAAACAGAATGAATAAGAATGTGTAGTTAATTACCCGGGGGGGCACTTTGGAGGTGACGCGTATGTAGGGCTGTTAAGACCCCCTTTTTCAGCATCGCTGTCACCCAAAGACCCCATATTTTTTAATGAACACATGCTCTGTCACCCAAAGACCCCATATTTTCCATTTGATCTGTCACCCAAAGACCCTTACAAGTTCAATTTGAACAGCAACTTTCATTTATCACTGTTATTGTTACTTATTTTGAAAAAGAAATTTGAAGTCATGTAGAACTAGACATTCGATCTTAGAGGTTTCGGTGGCGCTGTTTCGGCTCTCACCCAAAGATTGCGTTAAAAAAGGTCATGTTCTCACCCAATGACCCCATGTTTTTTTTACATTTTGCTCTCACCGAATGCCAAAAATCATGCTCTCACCCAATGACCCCATATTTTTTACATTTTGCTCTCACCGAATGCCCCTTAGTGCGAAAGTGGCAGCCCTACACCTATATCCATTTCAAATTGAAGTGCCTCCCCGGGGTTAAGTATAGGCTTTCGTTGTAATTTGCTGTTAACTTGGTTTTAATCTTAGATGTAACCTCATACCGAGGAACTGCGGACAGTGACCTTGACTTTTCCCCAATAACCGAAACAGTAATGTTCGGTGAAGGTATCAGTAAGGTTTCAGTTGATGTACAGATTAGGCAAGACAGTGAGGTAGAGGATGATGAGTACTTTACTCTCCGTTTAAGCAATCCAAATAGAGGCAGCATACAAGGTGACGCAGAAACAACGATCTTCATTGAAGATGACGATAGTAAGTGTCTATATTTTGATTTTTTGGTTATGTATAAACTATTAGGCGCCCGCTTAAACCGATGAAGAACCGGCATGGAAAGTTATAAGTAAGGCTCCAAGTAGAGTTTCCGCCGGAACGTGCTGCGAAATAAGAAAAAGGGCGTAAATATGATGATCTGTCGGACATAGTACTTGAATGGGGCAAAACTGCTAAAGTTAACAAATCTAAAACCAGCGATACTGGGTCATTCATCAGTGCTCGGTCCCCAGTATAGACTCGTTGCTGACTAGAAAACAAAAGTACATGAGCTTAATACGATAGGGTCTTCAGAATGTTTTTATTTTAACATAATAATTTGTCAATCTTTTTAGTGCAATTCGAATGGGCTGAAGAAACTCATTTCGTTCAGGAGAGTGCAAGGATTGCCTCACTTACTTTGTATCGAGTAGGTAACACTGCAGAACCAACAACAGTCGGTAAGACATGAGCCAGTTATGTTTCTTAATGTCGGCAGATGCACAGCTGCCTGTTCAAATAAGTGTTGTTCTTCTTCTTTTCGTCGTCTACGTCTTCTTTGTGCCAAACCCTCCCGGCAAACCCTTCAGCCAATTTCTACCGATTGGAAGAACATTCTGCTAAATTTGATCTCAGGGTTTAAGATAGATGTTGTGTTGTGTTGGGGGTTTACTGAAACTAGCAGATCACCCGTATTTTGCGGTTCGTAAATGCATAGTGTTTGGACTTGAAAATATTTACTTGAAATTTTTGCACGTTGTGGCAATTGCTGAAGGCATGATGAGAGTAAGCCACCTCCCCATTAGGAATAAAACTCACTCGTAAAACTGCACAGTGACTGAAAAAATAGGACGACTGTAAAATCTCCTTCCCGTAGGACTATCAGTATTCTACTGTGGAGCTCAGGTGGGGCTACAATGACCGTTAAACCTTTACCCCTATCCTTGTAGGACTAAACAGTAATAAAAAGAAAAAATCCCCCATAAGATTTCACGGTAACGCATGTTTCCCAGTTGGATTACATTGAATATCACCCTCTTTAGGACTACGCTTTACAACAACAACAAAAAGACTCCGCATAGGGTCTATGAATAAACATTCAATCCCCACTCATGAATAAAGGTCAATGTCATTGTCAATATTATGTAAATTAGATAATTGCCACTATAATAAGCTCAAGATGTGTGGCCAACAATCACCATATAGTTGAATAAACAATATACTGTGTAATGATATGAGTGACCGGATATCTGACAAAAATTACCTGCGAGTAAAAAATAAAGCAACCTTATTGGAGGTGAATTAATCCACAAGGTACTTTTAGTGCCTTTGAAACTAATTATCTGAACTTGATTCCCTTAACGTAATCTAAAACAACGTTTTAGAAAACGACATTTTATTGGAGGGCGGACGACCCTATTCTTCGCATCGCAAAAAAACTTTTTCCTGAAATAATGTAGACCGTAAACGTTATTAGCCTTACAAATTCGCCAAACTGTCTAATATATAATAGATGGTTCAGGTCACAAAAGGAAAAATTAGATCTCATCTGTGGTCAAAGATGAAGTCAAAGGTTATCCAATGATCATCAGGGAACATTAAGAAAATAAAGGCTCCATATATGGGATAAACCTATGCTCCGTAATCAAAACAGCCTTTATTTCACCCTGAATTTTTGACCATTGTTTAAATCTTGCCGAGAGGTAAGGTAAATAACAGGAAACTGATTGGGCATTTGCCCAGACAGTAAATTAATTTGTCAACCCAGAAAATTCACCGTGTCCATTGCCCCAAAATGCTCACCTAGTAAATATGGGCTCCATATAATGCCTACCAT